>NC_079212.1:39280804-39580804 GCF_029633865.1 Lampris incognitus
AAGAGATTTGTGGAGAAAGACAGGCAAATGGCCTTCATCTTCAAGTGAACGTAAGCCATTTTGTGCTTTTATGCTCATGGCAGTGTTAAAGTAATCTGTAAATGTGTTTTTCATGTAGTGTGGCTGTGTTGGACAAGTTAACATATAAATATGATTTTTAATTGATTTTATTCTCTAAATTTTAACTTTTTTATAGAATGCTGTCCTGCATCAGGCAACCATAGCTGAAACGCCTTCCCTATCAGCTGCACACCCTCGTTATTTCACATCCTTATTATTAATAGCTCTTTATACAATTATTTTGTAGATGTGCTTTAATTCAGGTTTCATTGTTAATTTTTACAAATCTATATGAAGTTTGCTATGATGTTTGTTGTCCATTTTTACAAACCTATCAAATGTAGAGTCCACAAAGGTATGCAACTGTTCTTACATTCATGTACTTTTGCAGTTTTGTCGCTGAACTGAAATGTTTGGCTGCAGTGGATGCTTGCATGCATGCTTTGCAGCCAGTATAATTTATTGAGCTTTTGTCACTTTGGGTTTTCTAAGATACTGCCTAAATGTGAAATTGAGTACTGTGAATGACATATGTACATGGGTCATATATGGCTTCCCAAGTCACTTTTTCTTTTTTCTTTTTTTTTTTAACCTGTAGTTTTACCATGTGTTTTTTCAGGCTGGCTCAAGGCATCATGCCACATTCTCTTGTCATTGATTGACAATTCATCTCCCACTAATACATCAAAAACAGCCCTGAAAGGTGTCAATCAATCTGAAGTTTACAGATTTGTGCAAGTCATCTCAGTTTGTCCTCGATTTCTACAAATTAGTGCAGTTACTCATAAATAATATTTACTGTTCACTTTCACTATAGAGTTTTTGTGATTATGTTGAGCCACTTTTTAAAATGTTTACAAGTTGTTATATGATGTAGTTGAACTGGACTGGGATCTAACTGCACAGGAGAAGCATTAATGATGGGATATGTGCTGTTATATGTTTACCTTCTCACCATTTGTCACCGGATATGCTGATGACACTTTATATCTTATAAGTCTGCTTCTAAATCCTTTTGGGTAAAAGCATGCCCTAAATGACCATCTGCTATTTTCCCATGTATTGGCCCCAAAAGTAGTGTTTTTAATCGATCTATAGATCACCTCAATACATATATGATCTCAACCTTCTGTCACCTCAGCACCGTTTATTTGCATGAATTCACTCTCAGTTCTGCTATCAGTCATTTTATTATACATCACGATACTGGAAATGAATTAATGAAATGGTACACAATTTATATGTATTTGTATATTTTACATACATTAAATCACATATTTTTACCACAAATGTTGCTTCTTTGTGTTGTGTTTGTGTTCTTTCTTCTTTTCAGGTAATGTTTCAACAATACTTACAAATAGCATCTCATAACTGCTGTTTGCAGTGACCGCAATGAAATCCACAATGGTTTGGGAGCTTTAATGGTGTTACTTAGTCATTTCACAGCTAGCAAAAACCACATAAAACAAGAAAAAAGTACTTCATATATACTTTGACAATATTTTTGTTTAGGTTTCATCTGGAATGTAGTGCAGCCAGGGGGGCACACTGTTCTAGCATTCTGGGGCAGGTGGAAGAATGACGAGGGATCAGATTGTTATAAAACACTAGAGAGCACAAAAGGATGTAATTTGGATTTGTGAATGCCCACTGCCTACCCAGCCCCTGACCTCACCGCACGACACTGATACTAACGATCAGGCACGTGCATCGATAGACCTCAAAGGGGGCTTGAGCACCTGCTGGCTGACCTTCTTTAGAGAAAGTGCTCTTTTTCTGGGGTGTTTTTTTTAATTTAAATAAATAAATAAAGTCCTGTTTGCACACAGCCTGCCCTGCTGAACAGATATTGATTAAATCAAAATATTGGGGTGTCTGGGTAGCATAGCGGTCTGTGCCGTTGCCTACCAACACGGGGATCGCCAGTTTGAATCCCCGTGTTACCTCCGGCTCGGTCAGGCGTCCCCTACAGACAAAATTAGCTGTGTCTGCGGGTGGGAAGCCGGATGTAGGTATGTGTCCTGGTCACTGTCTGACTGACTAAAGATGTCACATAGTTGAGCGATGAAACGTATCTGTCAACAAACGCTGTGTTAGTTGAATTGATTCAACCTTCTTTGCTTTTCTTACCTGCATTATTGAGCATGCATCAAGACAGTATCAAGCTGAGCTGCTGCAGGTGAGGATGTCAGTCAGAGGGCTAGGTAGAGTCGGGCTGATTAACGTGGGAACAGAATTTACTGAAAGCCACTTCCTGTTATTTGCATGTATCATTAGTTAATTGCCATGTAGCAGTGTTTGAACCAACCTCAGTCATGGGTTTGTTGTAAATACATACATTTTAATATCCCTTTAACAGTGTAGCAAAAGTAGTCATAGATTTATTTAATTATTTGAAAAAATTGCTTTCCATGAATTTGGGCCCTTGGCTCTTTAACATCCTCTGCACGTCCCTGCTAATGACACTGAACATATAAACACATAGGGTAAATTAAATCATGAATTTTTCATGAGTACAGCTTCAAATTATGCATAAAAAACATGATAGCACAGAGCTCTAAATTTGTTAACACATTTCAAAATTGCTTGTGTACTTTAGGTCTATTCCACAGCTTCCAATGGCTACAAATGACTATGAAAATAATAGTGATATTACACACAGACAAGCAGTGCCTTCTCACGTCCTATCTGCTCACGTTTCAAAATACAACAAATGTCATATTATTGTTACCTTCCAGAAACAGCATTACACACACAAACACAGACAAAAGAATGATGCCTATTCAATTCCAGTTTGCCCATATACTTTATTAAGCATTGCGCCAGTGCATTTTAGATTTATGCATGTGTAACACAACAATACACACAATATTACAGAAAACAGGGCCCACCCTGACAAATAAAAAATACATTGTAGTCATTACACAAAAGCCTCTTCAAAGTGACAAACAAATTGATTTAAGCAGGTAAGTGACATGATGAGAGTGGTTCTGATATGGCCACAATAATCTCTGAATAAATTAACGAGTTAAATGAATGGATTTCACATTACAGCAGTTTCCGGTTCCAGCTGCCAGCTGCAGTTTTTGTTGTGGCTCTGCCTAACAACTTTTAACAGCTCCCTGAGACCTTTGGATTATTTTAATTGATTTTATGGTTTGCCTGTTTTATGGAGGTTTTCCCCCGATCCCTGCGCTGGTGGCACGGTGGCCCAGTGGTTAGCACTATTGCCTCACAGCAAGAAAGTCCTGGGTTCGAACCACAGGCCATCCCAGGTCCTTTCTGTGTGGAGTTTGCATGTTCTTGCTGTGTCTGCGTGAGTTTCCTCCCACCATTAAAAAGACATGCATGTTAGGGTTAATACTCCTGCCTGTGTCCCTGAGCAAGGCAATTAAAAAACAAACAAACTGGAGTTGGTCCCCGAGTGCTGCAACTGCCCACTGCTTCTACACAATGGGATGGGTTGAATGCAGAAGACAATTTTCATTGTAACCGTACAACTGTACAATGATAAAATAAAGTGGCTTTCTTTCGTCTCACTTACTCCCTGCACTCCTGTTGAGAACTGGGAGGACTCAACCTTTAACTGATGGAGCTTATGGCCAATCTGAGCTAACTTGTCTTTTCTGTTATCATCTATCAACCTGGGCGGCGCGGTGGCGCAGTGGTTAGCGCGGTCGCCTCACAGCAAGAAGGTCCTGGGTTCGAGCCCCGGGGTAGTCCAACCTTGGTGGGTCATCCCGGGTCGTCCTCTGTGTGGAGTTTGCATGTTCCCCCCGTGTCTGTGTGGGTTTCCTCTGGGGGCTCCGGTTTCCTTCCACAGCCCAAAGACATGTAGATCAGGTGAACTGACCGTACTAAATTGCCCCTAGGAATGAATGGGTGTGTGTGTATGTGTGTGGGCCCTGTGATGGCCCTGCGGCCTGTCCAGGGTGTCTCCCCGCCCACCGCCTAGTGACTGTTGGAAGAGGCTCCAGCATCCCTGAGAGCAGGATAAGCGGTTAAGACAATGGATGAATGGATGGATGGCTCTATCAACCGGTTTAATATTACTATGCCTTGCGAGGACTGCTTAAAAACAACAAATGATATTACTAACCTCAAGGACTATCTTTTTTTTTGGGGTGGAACCCCTTTTTCTCCCCAATTGTATCCAGCCATTTACCCCACTCTTTGAGCCGCCTGGTTGTGCTCCACCCCCTCTGCCGATCCGGGGGGGGGGCGCTGCAGACTACCACATGCCTCCTCCGATACATGTGGAGTCGCCAGCCGCTTCTTTTCACCTGACAGTGAAGCGTTTCGCCAGGGGGTGGTCGTTCAGGTCTTCATGCTCTCCGTGATGAATTTGAGAGTTGTTGGGCAGACTTTGTAGCTCTCGAGGCTCTTCTCTATCCAGGAGTGTGGCATGCTGCCAGATGCCTTCCTGTAGTCAATCCATGCTGTTGACAACTTATTTTTCTTGGATTTGACCTCTTGCAACATGGCTTTACTGATGAGTAGCTGGTCCTCGCATCTGTGGCTACCTTTCTTACATCCCTTCTTTTCTGCTGGTAACAAGTTGTTTTTGTCGAGGAAGCTATAGGTCCTCTCTGTGATGATGGAGGTGATGATCTTGGTAGGCAGGTGATGGGTCTGTAATTCTTTGGGTTCTGTGTCTCCTCTGTCTTCGGGAGCAGGTACTTGGTTCCCCATGTGAGCCATTTGGGGCAGTTCTTTGTTATTATTATTATTATTGTTATTATTGGTATTATTATTATTATTTCTATTATACTATATTATTATTTCCTTGCTGTTGTTATTATTATTATTATAACTATTCATAAAGAGTAACATGGGAAAGGTTTTGTGGGCTACAGGTAATCACATTAGCCTACTTTCTTAGTGCATCTACTGCTGCTTAGCTGCCGTCTCTTGTCAGTAACCAGTGTGTTAATACTATCAGGGGTGAGTGACTGCACTAATGCAGCTTAATCAGGTCCAGGTGCCTGTCTGTAGGGCGGGAGTGCAGTTTTGGTTCGTTAATGTTCAAAAGTGAGAATGCCCGTTTGCAAATACATGTAATCCAGAACATGGATAGGATTATTGAGGCAAAGTCTGTCATTTTTTGGATCGTTTGATCCCAAATACTAATTAAACGTGTCGGCGCCCACAGTAGCACATTTTTCTTTCAATGGTGTGTCACACTGAAACTCGATTATCACCATTTGGGTGTCATGTGTCACATCAGATGGGTCAAGTGAAAAGGAGTGTGAAACAGTCGCCTCCTCTCGGAGACTCTAAACTCATGAAAATGTGCGTGCAACTCATTTTTCTGTTTTACAGCGTTCCCCTCTCCACATCTACAAGTCCAAATGTGTCAAAGATTGATTTCACTGCAAACAAACTGATCAGCCATCGATCGCCTGCTGTTGTGGAAGATCGCATGTGCTCGCTCACTTGCAGGAAGCATGCATGCACGTTCGCTAACCTTGTGGCAAATCTAGAAACCACACAAGAATTATTATTTTGCGTGTGTGTGTGTGTGTGTGTGTATAAAGTGAGGAGATTAATATGTTTGATGACATCGTCCTGGCTGGTCTGGATCACTTCGCGGCCCATGTGCAGCCCGCGGGCCACATGTTTGACATCCTTGCTCGACAGCAATCACTACATGTTTTACCTGTATTTATAATTATCACTACATGCTGCACATGGTATCAGTAGATATCACTATACTGTGCCTGTCTCCATAGCAACCACTACATATTGCACCTGTCTCTATAGCAACCACTACATACTGCAACCCAATCAGCCTCGTTATGGAACATGGACAAAACCGTAACGCTTTTCTCTTTACATCCGTAAGGCTCGAGGTTCGGGCAGAGGTAGAGAAAGGCAGTTTCTTTCAAGGAATCGTTATGATAAGGAAGGTTGCATAGGCAGGCCAAATTCTAAAAAATCTTACACTTAACAAAAAATGTTTCGGCATTGTGTAAAATTCGTCAAGTGGATAAACAGATAATGCAGTTAAAAGTGGAAGAGAGATATTCTTTTTGTTCTCCGTTGTGAAGCAGCCCCTTTTTCCTGTCAGAGAGAAAGCAGGGAAACACCACATTTAAATGTGTCCTGTTGATTTATTTTACTTTATTTATGTTTCTGTTGAGCTGTGGTAAAAGAAAGAGGAAGGGAAAGAGAGAACGTGAGAGAGGGCGAGGGACAAGCGGCAAAACAGAGGAATAGAGAGAGAGAGAGGAACAGAGGTCGAGAACGAGGGAGAAGAGAATTATCCGAAAAAGAACGCATTGCCTAGCAAAGGAGTAATACAGTAATGGGGGGGGGTGGAGAAGAGAGAGATAAAGTAGTGAGATTTGGGAGAAAGAAAAAGGGTTTGAGGGAGGGAAACAGGGAGAGAAGAAGGAGAGGGGGGGAAAGGGGAAGCAGAGAGGAAGAGAGGAGGAGGAAAGAGAAAGAAAGGAGAGAAAGAGGGGGAAGAGAGGGAGAGGGACAGCTATAGGCTGTGTCACAGTGAATTATGTCTTTATCTTTAACAATCCCCAAGCGCTCGCTCGCTCTCTCTCTCTCTCTCTCTCTCTCTCTCTCTCTCTCTCTCTCTCTCTCTCTCTCTCTCTCTCTCTCTCTCTCTCTCTCTCACGCTTTCCCACTTTCATTTACTAGCTCGCTAAATGTCTCCCCCCTCTCATCCTGTTTGTCTAGCCCAGTTGTATTCAGCCATGTGTTATGGACAGACATGCGTGTGTGGCTTTAACAAGCCAAGACGTCACCACGGCTGACTCCACGGATTAACACACTTTCAACCAAACAGGCGAGGACTAGTTAGTCAGCTGATGTAGCGCACACGGCTGAGTGTCACTGGTCTCATCGCTGGTCTTCCCCTCCTTTCTTTCTCCCGTGCTACTGCTACTGCCTCCATTGCCCTCTCTCTCTCTCTTTCTCTCTATTTCTCGCCCTCCATAGTTAGAGAGCAGGTGCAGTCCTCTCCTCAAATGTTATTTTCAGCACACACACACACACACACACACACACACACACACACACACACACACACACACACACACACACACACACACACACACACACACACAGTGCCCAGGGCAAGGTTGTGATAGTGCCAGCGTTTTGGGGCCTGGTGCAGTTGTTCCCTGTGTGTCCGCATACTATCAAGTACATCCTCTGCTGCAGTGGAGTTTAAATGGGAAGTTACCCACAGACTAGAACGGGTCCCCCAAATCACTTCGGTGATTTTGATCAAATTATTTTCATTATTGGTAATGTGTTAAAGAGGAATGTGCTATGTTGAGGACATATGGCAGCAAACATGGGCGCAAGTCCATGCCTGTTGCCATATGTTTAGCTGCTGGGGCGACGAAGCACACGTGTTCTGTGCCTGCTGGGCGGCGGCTGCTTGGCGTCTGGCTTGCCGGTCGTTGGGCGTGTCCCTCTTCCGACCAGACTGGAGCGCCACGGTCTTCATACCGAGGGTTATGGTTGCCCCTGGCACATTAACACGGACCTCCCAGCGGGTCAGCAGGTCCAGGCCGATGACGCACGGGTCACAGATGTTGGTGAGCCAGAACTCGTGCCATACTGGGATGGCATCCAGCGCTTTACCCGTGCCCCCGTCCATAGGGTTGTGTCAGGGAGGGCAGCCGTCGTAAAAGTTTGCCAAATCTGTATGCGGACTGAAAAGACCATACCGGATCAGTTGAGGCCCGGGTTAACAACGGCCGCCATTGGGGCTGTGCCCTCACATGGTACTGATAGAAACTGTACAATCTGCTGTGGCGGTGCCTGAAAAACAGGGAACAAGCCGAAAGAAGAAGAAAGTGCTATGTTGAGGACGTAAAATGCTGCATGCTGTGTCCGTTTTCCCAGGCAAGGCCTGTCAGACAGCAGCAGTTAAAATGAGCATCTACCAAAGATTTAATGACTCGAAGGCCCCAACGGACGATATGATTGTGGCCGTTTTGAACCATTCACTTTAAGTCACATTGTGCGATGGAAAAAAGTAAAATCCTGACAAGCCCACCATGTCAAATTGTACAAACTAACAAGAGCCTGCTGTCATATTGTGCGGTTGGTTGAACAAAGAGGCCGTGACCTGTGTCAAGCTGACCAGTGCCCTATGATGATACGCTGACCAGTGCCCTATGATGATAAGCTGACCAGTACCCTATGATGATAAGCTGACCAGTGTCCTATGATGATAAGCTGACCACTGCCCTATGAGGATAAGCTGACCACTGCCCTATGAGGATAAGCTGACCAGTGTCCTATGATGATAAGCTGACCACTGCCCTATGAGGATAAGCTGACCAGTGCCCTATGATGATATGCTGACCAGTGCCCTATGATGATAAGAAAGACATTCAGAATGGTCCAGCAAACAACATGCAGGTGCGTTAATTATAGCTATTTTTGGCCTCGAGAAACCTTGAAAAGAAAAGAAGGAGGATTCAGATCGATATGTTTACATCCTGTCAAAACTGGCGTGCAAGGATGTTGTCATTTTCGGGGCGTCTGGGTAGCGTAGCGGTCTATTTCATTGCCTACCAACATGGGGATCGCCGGTTTGAACCCCCGTGTTGCCTTCGGCTTGGTCGGGCGTCCCTACAGACACGATTGGCCATGTCTGCGGGTGGGAAGCCGGATGTGGGTATGTGTCCTGGGTCGCTGCACTAGCGCCTCCTCTGGTCAGTCGGGGCGCCTGTTTTGGGGGGAGGGGGAACTGGGGAGAATAGCGTGATCCTCCCTACGTCCCCCTGGCGAAACTCCTCACTGTCAGGTGAAAAGAAGTGGCTGGCGACCCCACATCCTCGGATCGGTAGAGGAGGTGGAGCAATGACCAGCACAGCTTGGAAGAGTGGGGTGATTGGCCGGATACCATCGGGGAGAAAAAGGGGGCGGGGGGGGAATTGTCATTTTCTACCACGGTCACTCACCAGCACGGTGATAGAGACGTAGTTTTTAATCTCAATCAAACTTTTCTAAAGTCGCAAAAAATGAAATGCGTATTTGTTTCGTTTCCATTGGGTTTGCTTAAGCGAATAAAACCCTTAACACGGTTTTATGTGGCCTACATCACTTGTCCATATTCAACACCCACAACAAAAGATGGGCCAGTTTAGATGAGCAAACACCTGATCAAGTGTTCAAACCCTATTCGCGTTTCATTTTTGATTTGGCAAAAGCATTTCCATTGCCCCTGTAGTGCATTATCTCATCACCAACAATAAATAAATAAATAAATAAATAAATACCACTGTGTACGTTTTTTGTGATATCTGGGATTTTTCTTTTTTCTTTTTTGGGCTGTTTCTACTCAGTATTTTCCCACTCATAAACTGACTTGATGGAAACGCCCTCTAACCACAGCCCCGACACCGCTAGAACCCTAACCACAGCTCCGACACCGCTAGAACCCTAACCGCAGCTCCGACACCGCTAGAACCCTAACCACTGCCCCGACACCACTAGAACCCTAACCACAGCTCCGACACCGCTAGAACCCTAACCACAGCTCCGGCACTGCTAGAACCCTAACCACAGCTCCGACACCGCTAGAACCCTAACCACAGCTCCGACACCGCTAGAACTATAACCACAGCCCCGAAACCGCTAGAACCCTAACCACAGCCCCAACACCACTAGAACCCTAACCACAGCCCCGACACCACTAGAACCCTAACCACAGCCCCGACACCGCTAGAACCCTAACCACAGCCCCGGCACCGCTAGAACCCTAACCACAGCACCGACACCGCTAGAACCCTAACCACAGCCCCAACACCTCTAGAACCCTAACCACAGCCCCGGCACCGCTAGAACCCTAACCACAGCACCGACACCGCTAGAACCCTAACCACAGCCCCAACACCTCTAGAACCCTAACCACAGCCTGGCACTGCTAGAACCTTAACCACAACCCTGACAATGCTAGAACCCTAGTCACAGCCCTGACACCGCTAGAACCCTAACCACAGCCCCCGACACAGCTCGAACCCTAACCACAGCCCCGACACCGCTAGAACCCTAACCACAGCCCCGACACCGCTAGAACCCTAACCACAGCCCTGACACCGCTAGAACCCTAACCACTGCTCCGACACCGCTAGAACCCTAACCACAACCCCGGCACTGCTAGAACGCTAACCACAGCCCCGACACCGCTAGAATCCTAACCACAGCCCCAACACCGCTAGAACCCTAACCACAGCCCCAACACCGCTAGAACCCTAACCACAGCCCTGACACAGCTAGAACCCTAACCACAGCCCCGACACCGCTAGAACGCCATCACAGAATACGACTCAATGGTTCATGGCCGTCATTAACACTGTGCCATTGAGCAACACATGACAGCTGGCCATCGTCCTGCCCACATCTTCAATAATTTCAAGATTATTGTTACTATTGTTATTATTTTTATTGTTGTTGTTGTTGTTGTTAATAAGAGTAAGACAATGATGCATTAAGCATGAGACAAACATGAACTCTACACAAACAAAGTAAAGAACACTGCAGCAATGTTGTGCGCAACACTGTGTGAGGGGACGGAGCAAACACACACATCAGAAACACAAACGGGAGAAAATGAGTTTTAAAACGGTCTCTCTTCACGTTTGCTTCCATCATTTGTTTAATGTCCTGCTGACGGCAGCTACCCCGAAACCTCAAACTGTCTCCTCACATCAGCTGGACGCATGCACACACACACACACACACACACACACACACACACACATATAAACACACACACGCACGCACACACGCACGCACACACACACACGCAAACACACGCACACACACACATAAAAACTGACGCACATACACATATATACAAGCACACGCAAATACACACACATGCACATACACATACACACACATGCAGAAATACACATAGTTATATTCCTACAAACAGGCTCACTGATAAGGAAACAGACATACACACACCTGTGCAAACACACATCAACATGCACCCGCACACAAACACCCGTGCACGTACACACATGCACACACAGGTGCACAAACTCACACGGGGAGAGCTAGAATGAGAGAGCAGGACAGAGAAAGAAGGGCGAAGGACACAGACGAAGGAAAGGGGGATGTACACTGAGACAGAAAGAGAGAGAGACAATAAGACAGAGGGGAGGGTGAAGTGAAAAGGGGGGAAAAGGGGATGGAGAGATGGAGAAATAAAGAGAGAGGAAGTGACAGAGAGAGAAAGAGATAGAATCAGAATGATCATTTTAATAGTTGAACCAGTAAATGTTCTTTAGCTGGAGGGATATACAGGATGGTCCCAGACACACACACACACACACACACACACACACACACACACACACACACACACACACACACACACACACACACACACACACACAGGCCCAGTACAGTAAATGTACTACCAGAAATAGCCTGAGAGTGGGTGGAAATGAATATTTCAACCAAACAACCCTCTCTCTCTCTCTCTCTCTCTCTCTCTCTCTCTCTCTCTCTCTCTCTCTCTCTCTCTCTCTCTCTCTCTCTCTCTCTCTCTCTCTCTCTCTCTCTCTCTCTCTCTCTCTCTCTCTCTCTCCCATTCCCGCTGCGCTTTCCTCTACGTCTCTGTCTTTCTCCTGACCCCCTCTCGTCCTGTCCACTTCATTCACCACTTTGTAGTTTAACCCTGTCCATTGTTCTGTCTTTCTCTCTCTCTCTCCACTTCCCTCCTCCCCCCTCCTCTCCAGCCCTCCTGGAAACTTTACTTCATCCTGATAGGCAAGACATCCCTGCTTCCTCCTCTCAGTGGACTCCCACAACAGCTATCCCCCTCTTCTGAAAAGAAGTGTGCTTATGTTACATGCTGAGGCGAAGTTTCTGGTGCTGTCATTTGTTGTTTCGTCTCTACGTGTGGACCAGGTCAGTTTATACCCGGCGTCACTCTCACCTCACGACTAGTAATAAGGTGATCTGTGTCAAGTGGCTGCAAAAAAAAAAAAAAAAAAAAAAAAAAACAAGTGCAAAATGTAATACTTCTGCTATGCTGCTGCAGGCATGATTCTTAAATGTCAGGTGGAGTTGCAGAGGGGAACTGATTAAAATCACACACACAAACACACACACACACACACACACACACACTGTAGATATCTGCAGAGGCACGACAGTACTGCAGCTTGTCCTCTGATGGTCTTTGTAAGGAGATGCCAGGCCGCGGGTCTGTTTTGATTTGTTAGTGCTCATATCGCTAAGTGAGAGAGGCCAGCTACTTGTTTTTTTGTTTTTTGTTTTTCTTCTGTGGAAATATCAATTCTCTTCCAGTGGTAAATGTTTGTCATATCTAACTAAAATATGTAATAAATACGTACACTTATTCTGCACACATAATTACATTTTGACAAGGCTCTACTGATAGAGAACACGGAAATGCATGAAGAAAAAGTAGAATAATAATAATGATAGTATAACCTAGGAAGGAGAAGAAAGCAGGCACTGCAGTGAGACATACTAAACACATTAAACCTGTGTGGAGCAGTCTAGATGGATGGATGTGTAGTAGATCCATCTCAGGTTGAAATGCTCAGTGAAGGGATGCCAGAGTTCGCTGAACTTGTTCTCTCATCCTCACTGAACTTATTTATTTATTTTTCCTCTCCAGATCAAGATGTCCCATTCAATCTTTCATGAGGGCACGCTGAGTTTGGGGCAGAAATGAGCTTTAGAGTGGGGGTACCGCCATCCTGGGTGGAAGCTAGCAAGAGCCATCTCTATTATGAAAACATCCTGCAAAAGAATACGCCTCCTTGTGAAGGAGCGGACTGATTGACAGCAAGTAGGGACCAATGGAGGGGCCGGCTCGTGAAGCCCTCTCCTGATTGGCTGGTAAGGAGCGCACGGGGCCGCCACAGAGACCGGCTTTGTTTCTCAGTACGTCTACTTGCTCGATAGCAGTCAGGATGTGGGAAGTGTTTGACCAAATGTTATAAAACGTATTCTTAATTAAAATCGCTGATAGCCACTTTAAGTAAGAAATCACACATTGCCCATTTAAATGTCAAAAGCCTCTATTAATCTATTAACTGTTACAAATATAAAGATAAATCTGTTAACTGTTACAAATATAAAGATAAATCTGTTAACTGTTACAAATATAAAGATAAATCTGCTAACAGTTACAAATATAAGCCTGCTAACTGTTACAAATATAAAGAAAAATCTGTTAACTGTTACAAATATAAAAATAAATCTGTTAACTGTTACAAATATAAAGATAGATCTGTTAACTGTTACAAATATAAAAATAAATCTGTTAACTGTTACAAATATAAAGATAGATCTGTTACCTGTTACAAATATAAAGATAAATCTGTTAACTGTTACAAATATAAAGATAAATCTGCTAACAGTTACAAATATAAAGATAAATCTGTTAACTGTTACAAATATAAAGATAAATCTGTTAACTGTTACAAATATAAAGATAAATCTGCTAACAGTTACAAATATAAAGATAAATCTGTTAACTGTTACAAATATAAAGATAAATCTGCTAACAGTTACAAATATAAGCCTGCTAACTGTTACAAATATAAAGATAAATCTGTTAACTGTTACAAATATAAAAATAAATCTGTTAACTGTTACAAATATAAAGATAGATCTGTTACCTGTTACAAATATAAAGATAAATCTGTTAACTGTTACAAATATAAAGATAAATCTGCTAACAGTTACAAATATAAAGATAAATCTGCTAACAGTTACAAATATAAAGATAAATCTGTTAACTGTTACAAATATAAAGATAAATCTGCTAACAGTTACAAATATAAAGATAAATCTGTTAACTGTTACAAATATAAAGATAAATCTGCTAACAGTTACAAATATAAAGCCATGATGATCAACCCAATGAATGTTTAAAAAATGTTAAATTACTCAGAAACATGTTTGATGTAAGTCTTTTGGGTGTTTGGTTATAATGAGATACCTGAATTAAAATGATTTGTAACAGTGGTTAATCATGATTTCGGATAAAGGCCACCTTAAAACCTTGACTGCAAGATTAATTCTTTTCAACAGAGATTAGCAGTGGACATAGTGAAGTTTTTTTTCCCCCATCATGGTAAGATATAGAAGCAAAGTGGATATTGTTGTACTGGTTTCACTGCTGGTCTTTGGACTTTTTGCATAAATGCTGTAACAGTCATATATTTTTTATAATCTTCTTCCGCCTCACATCTTCTGACAAGTGTGTTCAGTGATGTGATGTCAGCTGTTTTCATTCTGCTGTGTCATGCACATCCTGCAGACATGATGGGAAGCCACACATTTTCTACCCTTTCTGCTTTCACTCATTTTGTTTGTTGTATTATTTTGATATTGGCTGGTTTTACTGCCATGTTGTGCTCACACGTATCGCTATGGTTCAGTCACATATATTCACTTTTCAGAATTTATTTGTTTTAATTTTACCAGCCCCCGGCCTGCATTGCACCCTATGCCAATGCTCATCCCTACGGGTGGTGGATCCATGGGGTGACCAGATCAGCCACCGATCATTGAGGTGATGATGACTGAGGTGGTTCAGGCATCTGATTAGGATGCCTCCTGGGCACCTTCCTTTGGCGGTTTTCCAGGTGCGCCCAACTGGGAAGAGGCCCCAGGGTAGACCCAGAGCTCGCTGGAGGCACTACATGTCCAATCTGGCCTGAGAACGTCTTGGGATCCCCCAGGAGGGTGTTGCTGGTGAGAGGGATGTCTGAAGTGCCCTACTTAGCTTGCTGCCACCGCAATCTGACCCCGGAGAAGCGGCTGATGTTGAGATGAGACTTAACTGTGTAATGTTCCCCCCCCTTTTTCTCCCCAATTGTGTCCAGCCAATTGAGTGGGGTAACTCACTCAATTGTCCGGGAGTGCTCCACCCCTCTGCTCCACCCCCTCTGCTGATCCAGGAAGGGCTGCAGATTACCACATGCCTCCTCAGATACTTGTGGAGTCGCCAGCTGCTTCTTTCCACCTGACAGTCAGGAGTCTCCCCAGGGGGACGTAGCACGTGGGAGGATCACGCTATTCCCTCCAGTTCCCCCCTCTCACCCAAACAGGCGCCCCGACTGACCAGAGGAGGCGCTAGTGCAGTGACCAGGACACATAAGCACACCCGGCTTCCCACCTGCAAACACGGCCAATTGTGTTTGTAGGGATGCCCGACCAAGCCAGAGGTAACATGGGGGTTCGAACTGGCAATCCCTGTGTTGGTATTCAACGGAATAGACTGCTGCGCCACCCGGATGCCCACTTTACCGGTAATGTTTTATGCAGTGTGCTTTATGATCTAGCTCTTTATTCATTGGTTTTTCTCTTGACACTATCCTGTTATCTGCCATGGCACAAAAGTGACCAAGTAAACAAACACACAAATAAATCAACAAAACAACAGGTTAGCGGTGAGATATGGAGCCACTCACCAAACCTCACAAACAATTATTTATTTATTAATCTTTATATACAGACATTTACAGCTAGACAAGGTAAAGTCAGAATTACATTCAAAGCTATGGGAGACAGTTTTTTAAGACAGTGTAATTGAGATGTATCTACTGTAAATATATGTATCCCATTAGAGATTCCTGTCCATTGTAATTCCAGTCTCGGAGAGTACATGAAGCAGATATAAACTTATGTGACGCGTATGTTAGGTTATAATTAATAAAGATGGTTAACTCAAACAGAAAAACAAAAAACAAAAATATCCGTGGCCTTCTTTTAATCATCCATTTGAATCCTGCCGTGTTTAGAAAGTTGGAATATCATGAATGAAAAGCACTTAGTGGTGGAGATGACCACAGGCTGGTACCTCACGTACCCAACATTAATCTAGTAGGAACAAGCTTCAGCAGAACGGATATGAGAAAAATTACACTGTGATGGAAACTGGCTTTAAAATGCACTATAACAACAAAAAGTCAACATCAGGACCGGACCATGTGTCTCTTCTGTATAACACTGCTTATACTACATGAGATGATATGGTCCAGTTTCAGTTTATGAAACAGGGATGTGTGGCTGGCACTGTCCCATTTTTGATGATGTTGCCAACTCCTACCCTCTTATCTATTGTCAAAGTACTGAACTAATCCAATCTATTACCTATCTCTACTACTACTACTACTACTACTACAGCTACTAATCTCTGAAAGTAACCCAAAACCATGACTTTAGTTTCACTGAATATAACTCATAAGACCTCCTCCATGTCTCTCCATTAGAGAGATCTACACTCCTTCTACGTGGGAAAATAACAGAAAAGCAGGCAGGGTGGTTTGATTTCAGGCATTGGCATCACCTCAGTGCTAAGTCAATCCTCTGTATACTGACTCCAGGGTGTTGCTAGGCAACAGGTTAGCAGGTCACCAAGAAACTGAATGAGAAACAAAACATTCTCCCCTCTCTTTAATAAAACCCATTCAATAAGCCCTTGAGCAAGGCACTTCACTGCCGGTTCCTCCAGTTGAGCTGCTCAGTGACCAGCAGTAAAGGGCTGCGGTTGAACTGGGCAGCTCGACCGGTGTCCAGCAGTATAAGACGCACTGGTCTAGGCAGCTCCCAAGTGTGAATGTGAAGCAGGATGGTGTTAAAAAAAACCAGGGATGGATCAGTACATCTTTTCTGCATTTCTGATACAAATACCCACACCACAGACAACCTTAAGTATCTCCCGATACTGACGCTATTCGAATACCCCCCCCCCTCGCCGTCTTAAACAGTCACTAAACTGGTAATAAGCCATGCATGGATGCACTTGGCTTAATAAAGCCATCTACAACACATTCAAACTGTGAAACAAATACTCTATTCCCCTAAAGGAAGAAATACACAGCCAGCAACATGCCTCAGAAATGCAACATCTTCTGACTGCAGGCAGCTCTCAGCCACATGCGGCGGCTGCTGTTGTTATATCACATGAAACATGCTGCTACTCCTTCTTATGCATGTCACTCGATGTGTGGCTACCATGGTTATGGGGTGTTCGAGGCTAGATTTATCAATGGATATTATCAGATTATAACTTTTCAACAAAAAAAAATTCCAGTTTCCAATTCGGTGCTTCTCGCACCAGTATCCGACAATGGGTATTGGATCGGTGCCATCCCTATAAATAAAGGTGAAAAACGCGGTGTCATTATCCGAATATCTTGTTCCAGTATTAATATCAGGGTGTCCCTGATAGTGAGATGATAGGAAGCGAGGGTTTTCTGCTGGTTTCTGAGACTGCCCTGTAGCTCAGAAACCAGGGGGTTAAATCCCCGCCAGTGTCTTTGAGCAACACAAGGACGCCCTTGCTGTTCCAGTCTGAGCCCTCTAATGAGATCTGTGCAGGTACAAGTGTGATATGTTAAGAGTGAAAATAGTTACACGAGCTTCGATTCTGCATGAGATCCTTATCTCTTGGGTTAGTGGTCCTGACAGGGTGTGAGCTATGGGACTGACGGTGTCTCCTCTCTCTATTCAACACCGGTGCCCCTTTTTTTGTTCTCTCTGCAGAAATGAAAAGCTGTGTTCTTGGTATCGCAGATGGCTGATGATATTGCGAGTGGATATTAGTTCACTATACTTCAATTATATTTCAACTAAATATTTCAAATTTCAATAGCAAAACCAACCCTCCCTCCCAACAGGGTTTCATGAATAAAATTAATAAAACAATCATTTAATAGCACTAATCTCTGCGCATTTTCCAAAGTGCTTTGCAAAAAGATAGAACAACAAATGGTGAAATACATCAGAAGGAAACAAAATTTGGAAAACTCTCAAAATTAAGACCATAATTAAAGTGTGAAAACAAGAGGAAAAAAATAAACCTTCACACGAAGCCTCCAAGCGACAGCAGGAGACACGCCCAGCGGCCCTGTAGGATCTTACGGCCTTCAAGTCATGTCAGAAATATCCTAACTACAAGATGATCGCACGGGAACAGCCCAATGGTTTTGTAATTACCGGTTGGAAAGCTGAGATCTCCGGGAGCTTCAAGTTTCCAAACCGTTGTGTTTCCATGGTATGTGGGTGGTCACAGACATGGTGGAAACAGTGGCGGTCATCATATCTGTGGTGGACGAACGTGCGCTCTACATCTCCTCTGCATCTGCATCTACACCGGCTCCAAAACTTGATAATAAAACATTGACATCAAGCCAAACGCGCACGCGTTCTTGTTCAGATCGTCCCAGACCTGCTAAATATCTCCACATCATTAAGCATCAAGAAAACAACTTTACTCATAGTGTCCACGTTGACGTTATCTCGGACCTAAACCCCCTGAATCCACCACAAGTCTTATCTACAGCTACCGAACTCATCTGTAAGAACTTCTGAAGATGACTCGAAGGCAGGATCTGTTAAGTAACGCTATAGCTGAAACAGAGGAGTTTGACGGTGTTTCAATGACACTCTTAAAACAGACGGGATGCTTTTTAAAGGATCCATGTACAGAAATTGAGACACTATCTTGTGTTATTTTCAACACAGCATACTATCAAGAAATATCTAATACCAGAAATATGTTGACACCCTGTAGTTGCTGGCTAATAGTTAAGAAGAAGTCGTTTACACACGTCTGTGTAATCATTAAAGGGAAATTTCACCGTCAGTACTGTGGATGTAACGCCCGTCTTGAATGTTAGCTGAATTTATAGAAGCAAAATGTCCAATTACAACCAGTATTGGCCGAGAAAATGCAAATTTTCTACATACAGTAAAGTTCTGACCAGATTCAGCTGTTTCTACAGTACCCAGAATTCATTGTGAGCACTGCATTTTGGGATCCAACCCCTCCCAGAGCCAACTTCTCCTCAGCCTACTCCAGCTCGCACAGTAGATGCCACAAAAATATCATGAAATATGCCCTCATCCACGACGTCCTCTACTGTTTCACCTCTGCTGGCCATTTCTGCTTTTTTTGTATTCTACTTTTTAAAATTACCATGATCTAAATGAAGGAGTGTCTTGTTGCCTCCCTCTGGAGGCCTGACCAAGAGTCAAGGAAGAGAAACATCTTGTATTTCTCGCGAGTCTGAAATCATCAATAATTTTTAGGCCTGTTCATAACGCTCCCCAGTGACACACAGCGGGCAGACAGAAAGGGTGCTGCCCTGTCCTATGGTGAGCATTGCAGCGAACCGACATATGGGGGAGAAAAAAAGTTGGAAAAACGGCAAAGTTTCCCTTTAAGAATCACTCACAGACCCATATTTTCCTGAAAGGGAGGGATAAGAAGCTGTTTTGCTACTTTCAAGACAACTTCCAATGACAATTTAATGAAGAATTTACTGTGCAGTCTTATGCAAGAGGGCTGAGGTCACCTTTCTGGTCTCCTCTCTCCTCTTTACAGCCTTAGAGTCAATGCTCCAGCCAGGAAAATTGAAAAGAAAACAGGCAATGTGTCTAAACTAGCAGCATTAGCCTTTGCTATCTCTTCCCCCTTGCTCTCATTCTCTTTCTCTTCTCCCATTCTCTCCACATCTTCCCTCCTTGTCTCCTCTTCCTTGTTCCCCGGGCTCTCTGACATTGTGTAGGGGACGTCTGGGGGGTCGGTGCCCAGGAACGGGGGCAGGGTGGCTGGGCTCTCGGGGCCAACCCCATCCTTTGTGGAGGTGGAAGAGGTGGTGGTCTCGGGGTGGATGGGAGGTTGTGGTGTGGTTGTGGTGGTAAGAGGAGTGGTAGAAGCTATTTCCTCCTCATCCCCGTCCTCGGTGTCGGCCACTAGAGAAGAAGAAGACTTAGTTTAAAAATGCCCTGTGTCTGTCATGTGGTATTAAATCAGTTTTGATCGTGTAAAAACGGATGCTGGGTTTGACCATCTACATATCAATAAAGCATTAGCTTAAAGCTAAGTGAGCAGGGGAGAGAGAGAGAGACAGACAGACACAGAGAAAGCGAGACAGACAGACAGACAGACAGACAGACAGAGAGAGAGCGAGAGAGACAAACAGACAGAGAGAGACAGACAGACAGACAGACACAGAGTGATAGAGAGAGGCAAAGAAAGATGTAACAGCAGTAGTAATAGTAGTTCCTGCTGTAATTTGATGCTTATTATAACAGTTTTACTAATAAAGCATACTTAACTTAATCGAGAGACAGAGTAAGAGGAAGAGAAACAAAATAGATAGAGAGAGAAAGAGCGAGAGTCAGAATCAGGGGGGAGAAAAGAAGAAATCGAAAGGTGGATAGAAGAGAGAAATGGCAATGGAGAGAGGGAGGGACGATGTAAAGGCAGAGAGATACAGAGATAAAAAGAAAGAGTGAAACAAAGAGAGGGATGAAGAGAACGACAGATATAAAGGGACATTCAGAGAGAGAGAGAGAGAGAGAGGGAGAGAGACATACCGCAGAGGTTATTTTCACATTTCTGCATGTTTTCAGGACACCTGGAGCACATGTCACCTTCCACGTAAGGTTTCTCCCCTTCATAGTTTCCCCTGGACGCGCACAAGCAACCCACATACACAAATGCATATACACACAAGAAAAAACTGCCATTATCACAGTACAGCAACAGACGTAGTTTAGTTTACTGCAGTAACTGTAGTCGTAGTAGCGTGACCACTACAGGTCACGCTACTACAGTGAGCTGTGGTCGCTGTAGCATCCTCTTCCTCATTCTACTCCTGTATTTTCACAATGTGTGTCTGGTGTGTGGTGTGTGTCTGTGTGAGAGTCTATAAACGGCCAAACTAAAGCACTTGGGGCCTTGATTCTTTTTGGAGGTTATTGGGGATGATCAGGGGCACCTATAAAAAATAGCAGAAAATTAAAATATAATTATAATAAATATGCGTAATTATGCAAAATATGAATTTTTCTAAAAATGGCTAAAAACCACTTTTATCGGCATTTCAGATGATTATGAGCATCTTTGATTTTTTCACCTATATAAAAAAATTTCTGGGACTTAGAAATGTTTTGGCATTATGCAAAATATATGCATTTTTGCAAAAATGCACTTATGATCCTAATTTTTTTGGAGGTGGTAGGTATTGTTCCAGAGAGGACCAGAAAAATAGCAGAAAATTAAAATAATTATAATAATTATGCATAATTATGCAAAATACGCATTTTCTAAAAATGGCTAAAAACCACTTTTCTCGGCATTTCAGATGATTCTGAGCATTTGAGGGGAGGGGGTTGGAGTGGGGGGGGGTTTAGGGGCAGGTGGAAAGGCGGTTAGCTGGCAGGATGAAGGGGAGGGAGATTTAGACGGGTGGATAACCAAACCGCTACATTGTAGCGGGGTTCTTCTAGTATTCTTCATAATTCCATTATGATTCTGTTATCATCTTTCAATGTTGTATTCTGTAAATTGCGTTTTATTCTGTACACACAACATCTATTGCACGTGTGTCCGCCTTGGGAGAGCGATCCCTCCTCTGTTGCTCTTTTTCTCCCTCTATAAGGGTTTTTGTTTTTAGGGAGTTGTTCCTTATCCGATACGAGGGTCTAGGGGGAGCATGTTGCTGTAAAGCCCCCTGAGGCAAATTTGTAATTTTGATATTGAGCGATATAAATAAAATTGACTTGACTAGTGCTGTAGCTGTAGTGCAGTGAGCGGTAGTAGTTGCAGTACAGGAGAATATAGTAATGTTATAGTGGTATCATAACACCAGGAATAACGGTTCAAGTAATAAAAGCAGGGCAAAATTCTTAAAACTATAAACTATAAAAATATCCTTGCTACGATAAGAACTACTTCATGGGAGTACATAGCTGTAGTGGCAGTGGTACTAGTAGTAGTGATAGCAGTAACAGTAGTTGTAATAGCAGTAGCAGTAGTAGTAAAAGTACATGTACTCACGCTGGATAGTAGTTGCACACTAGGAAAGAGGCATCTTCAAAGTCCAGTCCCTCCATCGTGTCACAGAGATGCAAGGCACAGCCTACTCTGTGAGTGTCTGCCCATACCATCTGTAACACACACACACACACACACACACACACACACACACACACACACACACACACACACACACACACACACAAACACAACCACACACACACATGCAAGTACATACACGTTTATTAAAACACACGTAGTATTCACACGTAAGTGTTGAACACAAATTCAGTTCTTCCCCTATTCCATATTCTTTCATTTGAGACTCGGTATGTAGCGTACTCAAAAATGATTCATGCAAACACAATATGTGTGTATGTAAGTGTGTGTGTGTGTGTGTGTGTGTGTGTGTGTGTGTGTGTGTGTGTGTGTGTGTGTGTGTGTGTGTGTGAGAGAGAGAGAGAGAGACCTGTGTATAGTGTCCACACATCTCATCTTCAGGGCAGCTGTTATTGTCGTAGTCATAGTGAAGATGTTCTGCAAGAGATAAAGTAGAGAAAATTAAAATGGATTGCACTTAGAGATGTCATATCAGATATTACCATATTGGATTATATAACATTTGATTAGACTGAATTAAATATTAGATCATGATAGATTTCAATGTTGTATTATACTAGTTTAGATTAGATTAAATTAGAACAGATATGATCAAATCAGATCCAACTAAAACATAATAGAGTAGATATAGCTGCTCAGAGGCTGCAGAACGTGTCGCTGCTGGATTTAATGCAGCCCGATGAAATTAATGTTTGGTCAGGGTTAACCCTAACCCTAACCCTCCTCATATCGGCATGGCATTCTTCAAATATGAACAGAACCCACCAAGGAACCATTTCTCCAGTGCCATCCTCAGGTCAAGTGGACCGGTGGAAGCAAACAGGTTCTCTCCGGTGTCCTCTAAGTTCGGGTTGTGATTCCAGTCACATTTAGCTGCGTAGCCCTCAGCTACAACCTTCAGGTTGCTGTCCCATTTCTGCAGAGAGAACAAACACACACACACACACACACACACACACACACACACACACACACACACACACACACACACACACACACACACACACACACACACACACACACACACACACGCACACACAGCAATTGGTACTGTAGCATCACAAAGCCAATTGTACCAGTGTTGGCCATATTGGCCATACTGCAAAACAAGATCAACATCTAATGTGGCCGGCAGTCTTCAGGATAAAAACAATAAACTAAGAACATGAGCTAAATGTTTAATATCTAAAATGTTAATGTGGACTGTATCCAAACTAACTGTATTCATACTTTTGGGACAGTACTAGTACAGTTGGCCTAAAACGGCAGCATAGTTCTTCTGCTTCCCCTACTGAGAAAATAGATTTATACAGCAATGATTTACTTTGTAGGGTAGACAAAGAGAAAGATAGAGTGGTTGTTCTGCGTTTCACCAGACCCTTCAGATGTTTTACCTACAAAATAAATACTTAAATACATTATGGCCTCCAAATGATGGGTAGCTGGCAAATTAGATTTATCAGATTACCTTGCAGACTAGCATAATTTACCTGCCACAGCTACATTTTCCAACATCTAGCTAGTGGCTAGTGATAGTTTGCTGCTCTGGCTGATATTCCTAAATTGACTGATCAGCCCTCTGTCACCTCTTGCTAAACTGACCTCCACAAGACAAGGACATTCCTTGATAGATTGATAGATGACATATGAACACACCGATGAACAGATATACAACGAGAAAAGACACGACTACAGCCAGAATAAATAAATAGTGTGTGCGCGCGTGTGTGTTGCAGTTGCGTAAGATGTCCAGTAGGGGGCAGATGTTATCCTCTGAATAGAGACACGATCCACAGGAGTGGGCAATCTTATCCAGAAAGGGCCAGTGTGGATGAAGGTTTTTGTCCCAACCAACCAAGTAATTAACCACCTGTGTCTCCTAATCAAGTTCCTCAGCAAAGACTCTCCTGGTTGATTAGTGGGATCAGGTGCGTAACTGCTCGGTTGGAACAAAACCTTCACCCACACTGGCTCTTTCTGGATAAGGTTGCCCACCCCTGCGAGTGCATTTGTCTGTTTTTTGTAGGGCTTAGTTATAAAATTAGTATTTAAAGTGTTAAGTAAAGTTGGGGAAATTTGCCATTTAGTTCATCTTTTAACAAATATTTTTCCGGCTGAATTTGCTGGTTTTATCGATCCCATGTGTTTGTCATTAGAATGATGACATTTTTATCGATTTGTTGTTTATTTATCGTCGTTTTATTGCCTTTGGATCAAAGGGTTTCTCTGTTTGCAAAGCTTTCGCATGCATGAAGTGGATCATTGTTATGATCATGTAACAAGTCTCATGCAGTTTCATTGTGAAATCATTCACAGATTTTTGGAAGTGACCTTGGGTGAGATATTGAAAGGTAGCTCTTATTTTGCGTATGTTTGTGTGTGTTTTTGTGTGTGTATGTGTATGTGTACATGTGATATACAGGTAGTTTTTGTCCGGTTTCAACATAAAGCACACCTGAAAGGCACAAGCTACAAAAAAAACGTCGTCAAAAACAGTAAGGAATGTATAGGGTGAGGAAAATAAATGAAATGAAAAGCATGCAGGATATCATTGCATCTTACCGACGTCAACCCAGACCCTCACATCACCTCCTCTGAGGTCAAGTCAAGTCTCTGCAGAAATCAACGACATAATGTGATAATATTTGTTCAGGCTGCTACATTTGAGCTGTCTATTCTATTAACCTCCAAAAAAGTTATGTTCTCGCTCTCTCTGACTCACTCCCTGTCTCGGTTCTTGTACTACGACCCATGGGTTTCCTCAGTGTAATAAACCCTCAAAAAGCAAGGACCTCTTTGTTCGCTCCATCTCTTATTGATTCGGACCCTGACACGACCATTGATGCTGACCCCAGAATGACACCAGCAAGGCTGACTAAGATATTTCCTTCCCAGCACGCCTGCGGGGTTTAACAGCACAACCATTTCCTGTTCGGGAGATGAGCCGCTGTGCTGCTGACCCTGAGTCAGCTGGAGGGATGTTGGTGTAGGTACCTGATCTGTAGAAGTAGAGCTGATGGGAAAGAACGTCCGCTGTCTCACTTCACGTTCTCCCAGAACAACCAGTTCAGGAACAGGGTTGTTAAATTAAGATTATTAAGGGACATGGGTGGATAAAGGTAGTCTGCTAAGGTTAGAATCAAACTTGCTTATCTAAAGTTAAAATGGCAATTTGCCCAAGGTTGGACTTCATTTAACACTAGAACGACCGGGATTTCACTCCTACCTTAAAATGACCTCCGGTTTTTAAACTCTATATTCTGTCAAGATAAATACCCAATTGAGATAGTAATGCATTGCATATGTTACCGTGTCTGTTATGAAACTAACTGACACCAAAATTACAATTTTAACAACTATAATGCTATTTTTAAACAATTCAAACTTCAGAGAAACATGGTCAAACTTGAATAGCAAAATTGAAAAAGGGAAAATATCACCTGAACAACAAAACGGAAAACACATATTGCTAATCTAACAAACGTAAAAAGGCCTATAACAAGTGGAATGTAAAAAAAAGAAAAAGAAAAAAAGGACTGAAAACAACCATTGAAACAGTCCTAAACAACGTCTGGAACTTAAAAACTACAAGAACGACCATGGGCAGTCAAAATGACCACCCCTGAGGTTTTAAACTCTATATTCTGTCAAAATAAACAAATGCCTTGCATTAGTATGTCTGTTAAGACACGACTGACACCAAAATTAACATTTTAACAACTTTAATACGATTTTTCAAACAATTTAAAATGTCCAACTCCTGTAAATACTGCAGCGCCTCGGTGGTAGTCATGGTGCGTCTGAAATGGCGTCTGTAACCACACATGTTGGAAATAATCATAAAATCAAATTCAGATTATTTCTCTGCACTGGACGCTAGTGTGTTTCTAGGGCAGAGCAATGAACTTCGCGAAGGACATGACATAACCAACATACGTCATAAATAGTGACATGACGCGCAAATTGCGCGCAAATTTCAGGTAGATCTTATAACTTTTTTGTGCAATTGATCTAAAACTAATTGTAATGTAAATATAGGCAATTTTAGGAGCATTCAGGGAGCGACAGCACTGTATCTCTTTTTTTCCACAAAGTTCTCATCACAGTTATTAAACTTTGAAAATCCAAAACGGTCAAAATGACCGGCTTGGTCCTTCTACTGAAACAGTGATTTGGGCACAAACAGCAGTTGGTTAAGTTCATGGTTTAGACTGGAAAGCTAGTTTAGGTGACTAAATCCTGTTGGCTCCAGTGGTGTGGTAGGTAACCGTATTACACAACACATATTGAAATGACATCAAATTTAAACGAACTACAATCTATGTTGGCAAAAATGCAACATCATTATATACTGTAATAGTCCATGGGCCAGAGCCCAAAATTTCCTATTTCGGTACACTCAAGGTGGCAAAACTTACTTATAATTTTTGAAAGGATCCATGTCTGTAGATGATATTTTGGTATGATAACCATTCCTGAGTGGCAGCTGTATCACAGTTATCAGCTCATGAAGTTAACCACCCCCTAAAGTAAATTGCATTTTAGACGCTGGTGCATATCCTGGTTTAGCCTCATGGTCAGGACATTTTTCAATGTTCTATAATATTGTCTTTGGTATCATTTTAAAGGGGACCTTCTTAGCTTTCATTCAAGCCCTGTTGTGGATATTTCTCACAAATATAGAGGTCACTTGAGCTCTTCAACCCGTCAATAACACACATCTTTCTGCAATGTTCGCCTAAACTATATACTTTCTTTTAGCCCTGTGGCATCTAGGAATATCAGGGACACAAAACACAAAAACTGGAATACTCACAGGACTGTAAAGATTCAGGAAATGTATAATATACCCATACTATTTCATTGTGTGAGGTGATTGTGAACCTTAAATTAGAAGGGCATTACTAAGAAACTAACTAGACCAAAGCCAGTTAGTCCATGGGTCAGACCAGATATATCACCCAAGGTGACACAACTTCACTGGTGCCATTTTATTTGGTACACTAACAGAAGTAAAATAATACATGATAACCTTTCCAAATGAGCAGCTATTTCATTTTTCTTTCAGGAAACCTGTTTCTGTGCCTCTCACGATTGTGTATTTGCCCAGATTTTTACAAATATAGCATTTCAACACCCCTGGTACTGATTAGCCTAGCTTAAACTCTGGGACAGTTCTTAGTTGGCCAACAACCAAGGATAACCAGTACTGTGTACTTCCATTCATTGTGCTAAGCTAGGCTAACGTGCAGCCAGATAGCTTTCTACTAAACACATATAGAGGAAACTGGTATCTATCTTCTTGTCTCACTCTGGAGAAGATTGTAAGCTAATTTCCCATAATGTTAGCATGTTCTTTTAATGTATATGTTAATATGATTAGTTAAAGTGGCTACGAGGAACTTTCATCTTGTGTTGATTTTAGCGGCCTCATGTGGACAAAATACAGCTGTTGCATAGCAACTAGGTAATGTATCTATTTGTGGCTATGTAAGATAAATAATGGTAATATGACGCTGGTGAAGCAAAGTAAACTTTGTTTTAGTAGTGTTCATACACCTAAGTTACATGTATTTGTTTGTATGTGGCAGGTGAAAACTGACTGAATATGGCCACTGGTGAACAAGCAAGTTTTTACCCAATACCAAAGCGCCCACGGGTGGAGTGCATTATCCACTGTTCTGATGATACAGATAAGCTGGTTTCACTGCAAAGTGTCGACCCATGGAGAACTCTGCTCAGGGCAGCTCAGATACGAAATCATGCACCAGTTTTGAAACTGCCAAAAGACATTCCTGAGGGACAGATTCCAGCAATCTACTACCACAGAAAGTGTCGCAGTATCTTCACTATGAAGCAAAGTCTTGATGGCCTCCTTGTGTAACCAGGTTAAAATTAATGTTTTTATTTTATTTTGTTTGAGTATGAAATATCACCAAATCCTGTCTGTGTGCTGTTATTTGTGTTTACTACATTTTATTTTATGTCATTATTTACTTTTATGCGTTTTACAACGACCGTCATATACGTGTACTGTCGCTTTAAGAGAGAGGTCTTATGGGTACACGGAAGACGGAACGCGGGAGAGGCCATTTTTGTTTTGTGGGAGGAGTCTCAAGCAGCAATCGAGCCGAGCAACACGTGTTTCTTACCGTGGGACAGTCTTGCTGGTTGAGGAGAACGTAACCTTGAGTATCCCTGTAAGAAGATACTGCAAGCTGTGGGATAAAATACTTGTTTATCCTTTCTTACATCGGAGTCCCGTGGACGGTTTCTACTTCTAACGCACACGAGTGGAGTCCGGGCAGTGGTTGAACTTCGACCCCCACGTCCGTAAGAAACACCGCTCCCGCTGGAGGACTGGACGGTTGTCGAAGGGTTTGAAACCAAAATAAATGGCAAGGTGGGCCAAATAGAGTCCTGTGTGTCCCCGCTCCTTCCTTGATCATGATGATGATGATGATGATGAGAGACTGAGGGCCCCCCACAACACCTGGGGCCCCACACAACTAGAACACAACGCAGAGCTACTGATGAGAGTGACGGGCATGCAGCAGGCTGACCAGCATAGAACAGCATAGGACAGCCCCCGTTACATTGGTGCCGTGACCCTCCTGGATCCTGAGAGTGACATCAGTTGCTCGCCGCGGGAGGCTGCTGTCGTCATCAAGCCCCAGACGTCCTCAGGTATTTCTACAGACTGTACACTCATGTTACAGTGGACTGGAGTTGAGCTGTGTGGACACTGGACAGTCATAGCTGTGGTTACCATGGACTGGGCTTGTGAACAGGACATTTGTATATACTGAAGGAAGAAAAACACACGAAAAAAAAAGGAAAAAAAGGTTAATGTTGATGTGATTGAAGGACTCGTGTGAATAATCTATTGATCTAAACTACTGGATATGTGCATATGTGATTAATCTATTGGTGAATTTGTTGATTGTGTGTGATTGTTTCAATCTCTTAGTGATTTCTAGATTCAATTATTTGAATGAATTGAGCTTTTCACTTTTTTATTTTATTTTTTATTTTATCTGAGTGTTAGAGGTAGGAACATGGCAGAGGGTTGTTCGTACGTAGGTGGGGGTAACATTGCTGATCAGGATCTTTTGGATCGCCAGTGTGCTATGGAGAGGGGGTACCAGTTAGATGTGGGTGGGGGTTTACGGCTAGGTGTAGGTAGGAGTTTCGGGCAGCTCTTAGAGGGCGGGGAACCAGACACCAGAGCACCAGGACCTAGAGACCCGACCACATTTGGCACTCCTCAGTTCACCTCCACACGCTACGTAGAACGGGCCAGGCCAGGTATCAGCGAAGGGGCTGTGCTGGGTAACAGCGAGCAGCCAGTGGGTGAGTTAGCCACACTCATTACTCAGTTAGCAGAGAAGATAGGAGAGTCAATCACTGCTAAGCTGCAGGAAACACAAGTGCTTAGAAACACACACACAGACAGTGCTAGGTCTGCTGAACAGTGTTCAGAGACAGTGCCTAGTGTTAGAGTAGTAATGCAGACAGAGGCTAGGGAGCCTCCTATTTTCAGGGGCGACAGCTCTGATAAGTTTACAGTTCATGAGTGGGAGAGCCTTATGACTTTGTATTTGAGGAAGCGAGCCATTCCAGTTAGTGAGCAGTCACATGAGATTCTAGCTAAGCTTATGGGGAAAGCAAGGGACGTGGTGAGGATAAAGCTGCGCAACACATCTGTCGACCACATAGCGAACCCCCACATTATTTTTGATGTACTGAAGCAACACTTTAGTGACTTCACATACTCGAGCATGCCCCTGGCGGACTTTTACAGTACGCTGCCCAAGCCAGGTGAGGACGCTATGGAGTATTGGATTAGGCTTAATAAGACAGTGGAGGTGGCTGACGAATGCTTGAAGCGGCAAGGCCGTAGTATTGAAGACCCAAGCCATGAGGTAAGCATGATGTTTATCAAACACTGTCCAGATCAGTCTCTTGCCAATGTTTTTAAGTTCAAGTCCGCAGGGAAATGGTCTGCTAGCGAGATCCAAGAGAGGCTTGATGAGCACATGCTGGAGAGGAAGTACCGTGTTGCTGCAGGTGGACAACGTGAAGCAGGCGCGGTAGAGCGTAGGTTCCATTCACAGGTTCATGTCCCTGTAGTCGACGTGGCTCCCGACTTGAACACGACCGTGCCGGTGGTGCCATCTCCCGTCCCGGCTCATGCGTCATCTACACCATTTTGTGCAAGGTGTCCTACACCGTCTCCCGCACCTGTCTTTGGCGGTGATGACTATATGAGGAGTTTGGTGAGCTTGCTAGACCGTTTGGTCACAATGCAGACTCAGGTTCCAGTTAGCGCTGCGGTCCAGACACCGACGCGGACTCAACCGCCAGCTAGCGCCGCAGGGCGGGTGCCAGACGCACCGCAGCGGTTGTGCAGGGTTTGTAAGTCTCCGGATCACTCCACATTTTCCCACTGCAGCCGGGAGAACCGATGTATAAACTGTTTGTCTCCTGGTCATTGGAAGAGGGACTGTCCTCACCCTCAGCCGCCCAACCAGCTCCGTTCTCAGCCTGGTGGAAGAGCTGGTCGTCAGTCTCGTCCGTTAAACTACTAAACCCACACCTAGAGAGGGATGGTGTGGGTAATGTAGATGTATCCCTCACTGATGTCTCCGACCTGGCTCACTTGTATGAAGACAAGTGTGCCAAAGCACCTCAGGGTTCGCGTATGGTCATTCAGGCGACACAGAGGATTCAGGCTTTCAGTGACTTGTTCTATGCTCCTGTTCTTATCAACCAGAGTGTGCAGCTTAATGGCATGTTGGATACTGGCTCTATGTCATGCAGTATCAGTGAAAATGCAGTAGAGAAGCTCCGCTCTGGGGGTGTTTTACCTGAGAAGCAGCAGCCTGAAGAGAACATTGTCTTGATTGGCTGCGGTGGTCTGGAGACTAGGCCTGATGGTTTTTATGACCTCAACATGCAGCTTTATGGTGTTTCCTTTGTCATACCCACTCTGGTCGTGCCCGGTCAGCATGATGATCTGATAGTCGGCACAAACGTCATTAAACATGTGGCCCATGTACTCAAGAGTGGTACTGAGTACTGGGACATCGCATCCAGACAGGAACATCCGTCTAGTCCTGACGTTGAATAGTTCTTGTCCATGTTCACGAATGTAGAGCGCTGGAGGGGTGGTGCAGTTCCTGAGAAGATAGGTACTGTTAAGCTCACCCAGGCCGTGACACTCTTACCGAGGCACGAGCGCTTAGTCTGGGGCAGACTTCCTGCTAAGGTGCCTATGTCAGCTGGAAGCACTGTTGTTGTGGAGCCGACAGACTCCAAGGCCATGCCACGCAGTGTCCTCGTAGGTCGACTTGTCACACCGCTCTGGGGTGATAGGTGGGTACCCATGACTGTTGTCAATCCATCTGACAAAGCCATCACACTGAAAAGGAACTGCAAGTTGGCTGATGTGTTTCCATGCTTGGCGATTGAGGACTTTAATGTTTTCCAGGGACTGCAATCAGTTGCAGGGAGGCATGAGTCCAACACCACAGATAGTGCCTGTCCCCCTGTCCAGCCGGCTAGGAGTTTGTCAGAGCTCGGACTCAGTGACATTGACCTCAGCTCCTGTCAGGTTAGTGAGGCATGCAAGTCCCAGCTCACTCAGCTGCTCACCGAGTACCATGACATCTTCTCCAGGGACTCTCTGGACTGTGGCGAGGTCACAGGATACACACATCGCATCCATCTGGTGGATGAGCGCCCCTTTCGCTTGCCCTACAGGAGGGTTCCCCCAGCCCACTATCAGAAGTTGAGACAAGTTCTCACTGATATGGAGGAGAAAGGGATTATCCGGAAGTCCTCGAGCGCATACGCTTCACCGCTGGTTATGGTATGGAAGAAGGATGGCGGGCTTCGGTTCTGCACTGATTTCAGATGGCTGAATGCTCGGACCTTGAAAGACGCTCATCCCTTGCCACACCAGTCGGACTGTCTTGCCGCGCTGGGTGGTAACTGCCTCTTTAGTACGATGGACCTCACCTCTGGCTTCTTCAACATCCCAATGCATGAAGATGACAAGAAGTACACTGCTTTCACGACTCCCCTTGGGTTGCATGAATACAATCGCATGCCACAGGGCCTTTGTAATAGCCCTGCAGCCTTCATGAGAATGATGATTGGGATCTTTGGGGATCTGAACTTCACGAAGCTTTTGTGCTATCTTGATGATCTTCTTGTCTTCGCGCCGTCAGAGGTTGAGGCTCTGTCGAGGCTCCGCACTGTGTTTCAGAGGTTGAGGGAGAACAACTTGAAACTGGCTCCGAAGAAGTGTCATCTGCTGCAGAAGCGGGTGCGGTTTTTGGGCCACGTGGTTGATGGCGGAGGTGTGTCTGTCGATCCCTCCAAAGTAGAGGTCATCTCCAACATGACAGTGCAGGATCTCATGGAAGGTGATGGGTGCACGCCTTCTGTTCGTAGGATCAAATCTTTCCTTGGTATGGTATTTTACTACCAGCATTTCCTCCCGAACTGCTCCTCCTTGGCTAAGCCCCTGTTCGCCCTTACAGCTGGACAAAAGAGGAGGGGGAGGTCGGCTAAGGATAAGAAGCCCCATGGCAGCTTCCGTAAGCTTACCTCCGCAGACCGGACGGTGGAATGTGGGGAAGCATTTGATCTGTTGAAGACGATGTTACTGGAGTGTGTGGTGCTTGCCCATCCAGACTTTGAGGTGCCTTTCATTTTGTCGGTCGATGCGTCTTTGGACGGACTCGGCGCGGTGCTGTCTCAAGTGCCCCGAGGAGAGTCCAAGGCCAGACATGTTGGTTTTGCAAGCAAGTCCCTCAGTGCCTCACAGCGGAAGTATCCAGCTCATAGACTGGAGTTCATGGCGCTGAAGTGAAGTGTTTGTGAAAAGTTCAGCCACTGGCTGAAGGGTCAAAGCTTCACCGTTTGGACAGATAATAATCCGCTGACTTATCTCCTAACGAAGCCGAAGCTTGACGCGTGTGAGATCCGCTGGGTGTCTAAGTTGGCATCTTACACCTTCGATCTCAAACACCTGCCAGGGAAGAAAAACGTGGTGGCGGATGCATTGAGTCGCGACCCTTTTTCCATGCCCGTCAGTCAGAGGCTACTTAGGGAGCCCTACCCGGCCCTTGTTCAGGAAGCCGACGGGGTTGAGGGGGACTCTGTGCAGGATGTTTTCAGACTCAGTTGCCAGTCCCAAACACTGAGTAGTGCGCGATCTGGGTTTGCTTGTGATGCAGCTGAGGTCAGGGCTTTTTGTCAAGCCAAATGTGACTGGCCTGATGCATCAGTATTCACGGCACTCAGTTTGGTCCAGCACGTTCAGCATCTGTCGGGTGGTCAGGATACACTGCCAATGTTATCCACCGAGGAGCTCAGGTTGAGTCAGGAGCAGGACCCCTGCATCTCCAAGGTGTTGCCCTTTGTCGCTGTTCGGAAGCGGCCATCGAGGCGTGAGAGGCATGGTGCTGACCAGAAGGTCCTCAGGCTGTTGAAACAGTGGGAGAAGTTGGAAGTCAATGATGGTGTCTTGTACAGGGTGACAAAGGACCCAGTGTCCAAGCAGAGGAGGTCTCAGTATGTTTTACCTCTGAGTCTGAAAGACAAGGCACTGTCTGGCATCCACGATCACGCTGGTCATCAGGGCCAGGACCATACTCTCTCTCTTGCAAGGCAGCGTTTTTATTGGCCTGACATGGAGAGGGATATCAGAGCATATGTCAGATGCTGTCGGAGATGTGTGTTTGGGAAGACCCCAGAGCCAGCTGCTTGCGCGCCCCTGGAGAGCATTAAAACCTCCGCACCGATGCAGCTTGTGTGTATGGATTTCTGGTCCGCTGAGGACAGTAAGCAGCGGTCGGTCGATGTCCTAGTGGTTACTGACCACTTCACTAAGCTTGCTCACGCATTCCCCTGCGCCAATCAGACAGCGAAGCAGGTCGCCAAGAAACTCTGGGATCATGTATTCTGTGTTTACGGGTTTCCGGAGAGAATACATTCTGACCAGGGCACAAACTTTGAGAGCAACCTGATTGCAGAGCTTCTCAGGTTGGCGGGTGTAGCGAAGTCCCACACGACGGCCTACCATCCTATGGGTAATGGCGGGACAGAGCGGTTTAATCGCACGATGGGGAATATGCTCCGTTCCCTTCCGCTTCAGCAGAAGCAACAGTGGCCTCAGCAGATCCATTCTCTCACGCTCGCGTACAATGCCACTGTTCACGAGACCACGGGTTACGCACCTTTCTTCCTGATGTATGGGCGTGTCCCAAGACTGCCGGTGGATGTTGTGTTCAGGCAGGTTTTGCATGACCCTCACGTTGTTGATTATGACTCTTATGCTCAGTCTCTGCTTTCCTGTCTAAGGAGTGCAATGGAGATCGCTCAGAAGCACTCCACGGCTGAGCAGCAGCATCAGGCGTGACAGTACAACAGACATGCCAAGGGCACTGTCCTGTCTGTCGGGGATCGTGTTTTGGTTGCGAACCAGAGTGAGCGAGGGAAGAGAAAGTTGGCTGACAAATGGGAGAACGGAGTGTACACGGTTGTCGGTGTCAACCCCAATATCCACGTCTACAAGATTCAGGATGCAGAGGGGCACACCAGGGTGGTGCACAGGAACCGTTTGTTGGAGGTCAACTTCTTGCCCCTTCCTGAGTTAGATCAGGGTGAGGAGTCCAGTACAACCAGTCAGTTGCTTGACTGCGCAGGGTCCGATGAGGAGGACAGTGCAGATGGCCTGACGGTCTCAGGGGATGCAGTGGGGCTAGCAGTCTCATCACTTGGAGACTCACCTAGATCTGAGTGGGCAGAAGCGGAAGAGTTCATTCCGTCTAGTCTGGTAGTCAGTCCTGTGGGGGCCACTGCTCAGTCTCCACCCAACACACACGCACCACACAACACACATGCACCACACATAGAGGCATCACACTCACTCGATGTAGGTGTTATATCTCACACTGATTCGCACACAGGGGCACCACCCTCACTCGATACAGATGTTGCAGCTCGCACTGTCTCACGCACACAAGTAGAGAGCGATGGTCGGGTTAGGACACGCACAGGGAGGGTGGTGAGGTCAGTGAACAGGTTAATAGAATCTATGGCTCAGATGCCATTTCTACGGAGTGTGAGGGTTTGAACTTTGATGGAGGTTGGATTCATTCAAACTAGTTTAATGTGAGTTATTAGGTGTCTATCAGACAGGGTTGTTTTGGGCCAAGTGCATGGTGTGGCGTATCAGGCGTCACATTGATCTAAGGGAATTCTGAGACTTGATCAACCTCATTATTTTCTGGACCTCGTAACCGAGGTAGCTCCTAAGTTGACTGGAGGACTAGGTCCTTCTTTTCACTTGTGCCAGTAGTCAGTGATGGGCTTTTCCTTTCCTCTTTCTCTTTTTATCCTGCTGTCAGGATGTTGGTGAATTTCAGGAGGGGTGAATGTAACCAGGTTAAAATTAATGTTTTTATTTTATTTTGTTTGAGTATGAAATATCACCAAATCCTGTCTGTGTGCTGTTATTTGTGTTTACTACATTTTATTTTATGTCATTATTTACTTTTATGCGTTTTACAACGACCGTCATATACGTGTACTGTCGCTTTAAGAGAGAGGTCTTATGGGTACACGGAAGACGGAACGCGGGAGAGGCCATTTTTGTTTTGTGGGAGGAGTCTCAAGCAGCAATCGAGCCGAGCCACACGTGTTTCTTACCGTGGGACAGTCTTGCTGGTTGAGGAGAACGTAACCTTGAGTATCCCTGTAAGAAGATACTGCAAGCTGTGGGATAAAATACTTGTTTATCCTTTCTTACATCGGAGTCCCGTGGACGGTTTCTACTTCTAACGCACACGAGTGGAGTCCGGGCAGTGGTTGAACTTCGACCCCCACGTCCGTAAGAAAAACCGCTCCCGCTGGAGGACTGGACGGTTGTCGAAGGGTTTGAAACCAAATAAATGGCAAGGTGGGCCAAATAGAGTCCTGTGTGTCCCCGCTCCTTCCTTGATCATGATGATGATGATGAGAGACTGAGGGCCCCCCACAACACCTGGGGCCCCACACAACTAGAACACAACGCAGAGCTACTGATGAGAGTGACGGGCATGCAGCAGGCTGACCAGCATAGAACAGCATAGGACTGCCCCCGTTACACTTTGTATAATATACCCATACTATTTCATTGTGTGAGGTGATTGTGAACCTTAAATTAGAAGGGCATTATTACTAAGAAACTAACTAGACCAAAGCCAGTTAGTCCATGGGTCAGACCAGATATCGATATCACCCAAGGTGACACAACTTCACTGGTGCCATTTTATTTGGTACACTAACAGAAGTAAAATAATACATAATAACCTTTCCAAATGAGCAGCTATTTCATTTTTCTTTCAGGAAACCTGTTTCTGTGCCTCTCACGATTGTGTATTTGCCCAGATTTTTACAAATATAGCATTTCAACACCCCTGGTACTGATTAGCCTAGCTTAAACTCTGGGACAGTTCTTAGTTGGCCAACAACCAAGGATAACCAGTACTGTGTACCTCCATTCATTGTGCTAAGCTAGGCTAACGTGCAGCCAGATAGCTTTCTACTAAACACATATAGAGGAAACTGGTATCTATCTTCTTGTCTCACTCTGGAGAAGATTGTAAGCTAATTTCCCATAATGTTAGCATGTTCTTTTAATGTATATGTTAATATGATTAGTTAAAGTGGCTACGAGGAACTTTCATCTTGTGTTGATTTTAGCGGCCTCATGTGGACAAAATACAGCTGTTGCATAGCAACTAGGTAATGTATCTATTTGTGGCTATGTAAGATAAATAATGGTAATATGACGCTGGTGAAGCAAAGTAAACTTTGTTTTAGTAGTGTTCATACACCTAAGTTACATGTATTTGTTTGTATGTGGCAGGTGAAAACTGACTGAATATGGCCACTGGTGAACAAGCAAGTTTTTACCCAATATCAAAGCGCCCACGGGTGGAGTGCATTATCCACTGTTCTGATGATACAGATAAGCTGGTTTCACTACAAAGTGTCGACTCATGGAGAACTCTGCTCAGGGCAGCTCAGATACGAAATCATGCACCAGTTTTGAAACTGGCAAAAGACATTCCTGAGGGACAGATTCCAGCAATCTACTACCACAGAAAGTGTCGCAGTATCTTCACTATGAAGCAAATTCTTGATGGCCTCCTTGCAAAAGAAAAGAAAAGTTGTGTCTCTGCTGAAGAGAAACAATCTAAGAGAGTAGCTCGACATGCTCCAAGTACATCTAGGACTTATGATGCAGAGTGCATATTTTGTCAGAAAAACAGCAAATATTCCAAGAGACAGAATACGAGAGAAGTACTGGTGCAGTGTCGAGAACTGCGAGCTGATGCAAAGATCAGGAGTGCAGCCACAAAGAAAAGGGACAGCAGAATCCTTGCCATTGTGAGTAGAGACCTTGTAGCAGCTGAAGGGCACTACCACAGGTCATGCTATAGACTTTACACCAAAGAAGAGGTTTCCAAAGGAGAGGTTGCCAGCAATGAAGATGATGATGCTGCAGCCCAGTATGAAGCTGCTGTGAATAAGGCATACAATGAGCTGTTCCTCTTCATCAGGATGGAGCTTTTTGGCAATCCTCAAGTGATGACAATGACTGATCTCTCTTCTAGACTGGTAGCTTCAATGAACTCCCAAGGCATTGCCCAAGTCAAGGAATCAACCAAGAAGCACATAAGGCGAAACCTGGAGAGTGAGTTTGCTGGAGCCTTGCAGATATTCCCTGATGAGAAAGGAAAATTCCTCCTCTATCCCGATAACTTGTCCATGAGGGAACTTGCCAAAGAAAATCAGTCTCTCAAAAGGGAGCTGCAGACCCTGAAAAGTGTCAGTGCACAAGATGTTATAGCCAAAGCAGCTATCAAATTGAGAGCAGACATTAAAAGTCAAGATGTTCCTCAAACCTGGCCGCCTGAAGTCAAACCAGAAGCAGAATGTCCTACCATTCCAGAGTCGCTCATTATCTTCCTGTACTCTCTACTCACAGGCTCAAATGATCCTGATCATGCATCCCAGAGAGTGCAGTGCCTTCTGCAGTCATTTGGCCATGACATAGTATATGCAGTGACATGTGGAAATACCAAGCCTTCCAAGCACATTGTTCTGCCATTCAGTGTCAAATCGTTGACAGGAAATGTAGAGTTGATAAACATCCTCAACCAACTTGGTCACAGTGTGTCCTATTCACAGATGGAAGAGATCAACACTGCCCTGTGTCTCCAGAAACTCTCATCATCAGGGAGTGGCATTGCCCCTCCAGCTAACATCCATCCTGGCATATTCACAACTTTAGCCTGGGACAATATCGACCGTCTTGAAGAAACTGTCAGTGGTGAGGGAACATCTCACAGAGTCAATGGGATTGCTGTGCAAGCAAAGCCAGTCAACCCACTTCCTGTCCAACCCATGCCCACTGTTCCCAAAACAAAGAAGAGAAGCATTGATGGACCCCCACCAATGTTACCAACTTACAATGCTGGACAACGGGTAGGGCCACCACAAAGCAAAAAGTCAGATGCCGATACTGCAGCCAATACTAAGCTTGCCAGAGAGAAAAACCTTCTTTGGGTCCTAGCACGCATGTCACAACAAGAAGAACAGTCAGTCAGCAGCTGGACAGGCTTCAACATCCTGACTCGAGGAGAGATGACGGTCATCCCCGACAATATAGGCTATCTGCCTACCATCAATGCTCCAGCGACACAAATGTCTACTGTCAACGAGGTGCTTAACCAGTCACTGAGCATCATGCAGTGCTTAGGCCTGAGGAAGATTGCCTGTGTCTTTGACCAAGCCCTGTATGCGAAGGCTGTCGAGATCACATGGAAACACCATGACAAGTTCCATGATATCATCGTTAGGCTTGGGGTATTCCACACCATCTGCACACTGCTGGCAATAATAGGAAAGCGTTTCCAAGATGCTGGACTCAAAGACCTCTGCATTGAGTCTGGCATGATTGCAGAAGGCTCAATTGCTGGTGTTATGGATGGCCGCAAGTACAACAGGGCAGTGCGACTACACAAGCTCCTGTATGAGGCTCTCATGCGACTGGTCTTGAATGGTTTCCTGTCCTGGTTGGAAGAAACTCACAGGAATGACATGGTTCACCTGAATGAGACACTGAAGACCATTGACAGCCTTGGGAAATAAGTCTCACAACATGCTTTGAAGGAGGTCCTCGAGAACAGCTCTTGTACACGCATCATGGATCTATTTGAAGTCTACCGTGAGTTCCTTAGAGGTGGAAACGGCAGCCTCTCGAACTTCAACCATGTCCTATTTGGACATGGTTGAAATCTTGTTGGGGCTCATCCGAGCATCCAGAGAGGGAGACTGGATGCTACACTTGGCTAGCATTTGAGCAATGATCCCATGGTGCTTTGCTTATGACAGGATGAATTATGCACGCTACCTCCCCTACTACTACGCCCAGATGTCTGAGCTGCCCATCACACACCCAGATGTGTACACAGAATTCATGGAAGGAGGCTTCTCAGTCCAACTGGGCTCCACCAATCCCTTTGGCCGAATCCCTGTTGACCAAGCTATAGAAGAAACGGTGAACAAAGACACCCAAACAGCTGGAGGGACAAAGGGATTCAGCTTGAAGCCAGGAGCTGTGACCAAATATTATCTCACAGCTGAGTATAGAAGCATGTACCTCAGACAGCTGAGAGACCTGACAGGTCAAGGCAGGTGCAAATGGTCTCATCCAGATCTACAGAGTCCAAGGATCAAGAGAGATGAAGCAGATGTCCAGTCTCTCATGGACCTTATGGAGAATAACTGGCTCAATCCTATGTCCCCTGATGAGATTGGTTTGGTTAGCCTCTCCACTGGCAACATGGCTCCACCTGATGTGACCATAGATCTCTTGAGAGCTCTTGAGAAAGGAGAAGAGGCCTACCAAGCATTCCAGCAAACAAGGTTAGATGCAGACCCACCACCTGTGAAATTCCACGACAAGATGACCAAGCAAAGTCTGAAAACATTCTCCAATGTCAGCACAAAACAAGCTCATGGAAAGAAAGCACAGGATGTGGTTCTGAAGGCAGATAGAAACCTTTTTCAGTCACATGATCCTGGTGGCTGAAAGCAGGAAGGTGAATCTGAAGGATGTCCTTGCCTACCCATTGGGCCCACTACCATGGGCACTGGCAAATGCTGATGGGTCCTTACGAAAAAAAAACAAGGCTGCACTTGCCAGAGAGCTTGAAAAGAATGTATCTCCTGCAGAAGACATCCCAATCCCATCTACTTCCATCGTTGATGGGATGAGCCTGGTCCAAAAAATGAATGGCAACAACAAAACCTTTGCACAGGTGGCAGAGTCAGCCTTGACCCAGGTCCTCCATGAGGGAGCACAGAGTGGGAGGATTGATGTTGTTTTTGATGTCTATCACCAGACTTCGATCAAAGATGCTGAACGACTGAACCGGGGTGGAGACATCACTCTCCAGTACAAGAATCTTGCAGGGGGACACCACGTCCAGCAGTGGAGAAAATTTCTGTGCAGTTCCTCCAACAAGACCAGTCTCATCAAGTTTCTGGTGGAAGAGTGGAAACTCCCACGATACAGAGCTATGCTGCATGGCAAGGTGTTGTACATGACCTGTGAGGAAACCTGCTACAAGTTGACAGAAGATGGGTGTGAGGAAGCAGCAGAACTGCACTCCACACATGAAGAAGCTGACACCCGTCTGCTCCTGCATGCATTGCATGCAGCAAATGCGGGCTCAAAGTCAGTTATCATCACAGCTGAGGACACTGATGTCATGGTGCTTTGTCTTGGCTTCCAGAAGGACATCACCTGTCCCATCTACCAGAAGTGTGGGACTCAGAACCGCACACGGTTTGTCGACATCACCAAACTGGCAAGTTCACTTGGAGACAGCATCTGTGACAGCCTAATTGGCTTACATGCCTTCACAGGCTGCGACACTGTCAGTGCATTCGCTGGTCGAGGGAAGCTGAATGCCCTGAAGATAGTGAGAAAGCACACTTCCTGCCAAGAGACTTTTAGTCAACTGGGACAGACATGGAATGTGAGTGATGAGCTGTTCCAGAAAATTGAGCAGTTCACCTGTCGGATGTATGTTGCTAATAGCAGCACTGCTGAGGTGAACAAACTGCGTTACCAGCTCTTCTGCACCAAAAGGGGAGAGGTTGAGTCCAGCCAGCTGCCACCATGTAGAGACTGTCTCTTTATGCATGTTCAACGAGCCAACTATCAGGCAGCAATATGGAAGTGCTGTCTGCAGGCTAACCCTGTGGTGCCAAGCCCTACTGAGTATGGATGGACAGACGATGAAGGCAAGCTGGCCATTTACTGGATGCGCTCCCCATCTGCACCAGATGTGGTCTTGGAAATGCTAACATGCAAGTGTGTGCATTCATGCAAAATGCCAAGCTGCATGTGCCTGTCAAATGGACTTCCATGCACAGACATGTGCAGGTTACAGACCTGCAGTAACCAAAAACAGCAGGATGGTCCAGAACTGGACTTTGAACTTGGGGAGTCAGATGATGAGAGAAACGAGCAGTTTGATGAATGACAGTGTGATGATTCTGATGGTATTACTGTGGTAGTAGTCTATTGATGCACAGGATGTTGATTCTGGACTTGGTTACCCAGAGCTTGATAACAATAATGTAACCATATTCACATATACCCATTACCCTACCCATTACCATTACATATACCCACTAATGATATGGGATTACATGTATCATTGACTAAGCATATGTAAATGTCAATGTTGTTTAAAATATTAAAATAGTTCATTACCTCACTATGGTATTCATTTTTATCATGTATTTTGATTGTGTATTTAAACAAATGTATAGAGACCAGTTTGTGACCTACCTGGCTTTGGTCTAGTTCTCATTTAAGGCTCACAATCACCTCACACAATGAAATAGTATGGGTATATTATACATTTTCTGAATCTTTACATTCCTGTGAGTATTCCAGTTTTTGTGTTTTGTGTCCCTGATATTCCTAGATGCCACAGGGCTAAAAGAAAGTATATAGTTTAGGCGAAAATTGCAGAAAGATGTGTGTTATTGACGGGTTGAAGAGCTCAAGTGACCTCTATATTTGTGAGAAATATCCACAACAGGGCTTGAATGAAAGCTAAGAAGGTCCCCTTTAAAATGATACCAAAGACAATATTATAGAACATTGAAAAATGTCCTGACCATGAGGCTAAACCAGAATATGCACCAGCGTCTAAAATGCAATTTAGTTTAGCGGGTGGTTAACTTCATGAGCTGATAACTGTGATACAGCTGCCACTCAGGAATGGTTATCATACCAAAATATCATCTACAGACATGGATCCTTTCAAAAATTATAAGTAAGTTTTGCCACCTTGAGTGTACCGAAATATCGTCTGGCCCATGGACTATAACGTGCACGAATAAGTAGACACGTTAGCCCATGGCTAGCGGGTCGGACCCCTTAGTCGACTGGTTAACGTTGTTAACTGCAGCGCGGGAGATACGGGTTCGCGTCCCGGCTATGACGGTCCGGCCGGGCTGACCCCCGAATTCGCTACGATACACTATAATAACCGCTGTTATAAAAACTAACAAAATGCATCCAGTTTCAACAATTATTATTCTGAGAAGGGGTGTGAAAACATATTTAATTGGGCAATGTGTAACCCACTAGGGTTGTGTTGATTGTAGGGTGAGGGTCTGAGCCCATAGGCCGCTGGGTTGTAGCACAGGGGATAGATATCCAGAGTGTACTTATAACTATATAGCTTACTTTCTGAGAGAAGGGGATTAAACCCAGGCTTTATGAGCCTCGGGGAATTAGACTTCAATGCATGTGGCGAGTAAGTACCAACAGATGAGGGAGCATGTGTACAAACGTCAAAGTGATAAGGTCGCCCTCTAGTGGTAGCGTCCCTTCAGCGTGGAATAACGAGTTCTCCGTAGTGAAATTTAAAAAGAAATATCTTATGCGACATTACATGGATAAGACAACGATGCCACTTAGATATGATTTGAATCAACATGTATTGATCCTGATTATCTTTATGCTGTTAGAGATAAACGTTTTATAACATTTTTCGATATAATTTGGACGACCTAATTTCTCATCGTATCTCATACATATGTTGGCGAGTGATAAATTAATAAATGGTACTGTACATTCATCCGTCTCTCAAGGACTAGCGCTCTTCAAGTTCCAACCTTGTCAAAGTCACCAAAGTGTGGACTTGTGAGCAAATTACACTGGGGGATGATTAGGTGGCTAGATGGAGAGAGCCAGGACACATGGGGACCCCTACTCTTTCTGATAAGTGTCATGGGATCTTTAATGACCACAATGAGTTAGGACCTCAGTTTAACATCTAATCTGAAAGACAGCATCTCCTACAGCACAGTTTTGCCTTCACTGCATTGGGGTATTAGGATATATTTTTCTTTAATTAGGACCAGAGGGAAGACTGCCTCCTACTGGCCCCTACTGGCCCACTAGCGCCACTTCCAGCAGCAACTCCGTTTCTCCAGGAGGTCTCCCATCCAAGCCCACACCTGCTTAGCTTCCGTCATTTGGCAGAGCCAGGGCACATGTTGGTATGGCTGCCTTTAAACGTTGAATATATATATATATATATATATATATATATATATATATATATATTATCTGGATGACCTAACTGCTCATCATCTAATAAATGGGTTGGCGAGTGATAAATTCATAAATCGTACTGTACATTCATCATTCAACGACTAGCACACCTCAGGTCCACACCTTGTCAGTGTCACCAAAGTGTGGACTTGGAGGAGGGCCGCAAGGCTTAGGGCGGTACTCGGGACAGGGCCTTGGAATTAAAATGTCCAGGCTACTTCCTCACGGATTATGCAAACAGTAAACCCTATTTTGCTTTGAGTGGATTTTGCAATGATACACTAGAAAAAACAAGATTTTTGTGTTTCACAGTGTGCGGTGGCGTCTGTTACAGTCGTCCCGGTTGCTTAAACACCAGGGCGATAAATCATGTGGGAGCCAAAGAACAGTAAGAGCCCTGACTCACTTTTTAATATAACTAAGTCGTCTGTGTGTGTGTGTGTGTGTGTGTGTGTGTGTGTGTGTGTGTGTGTGTGTGTGTGTGTGTGTTTATTTGTACTGTGACCCATGACTTTGGAAAATCAATAGTTTGGTGTCTCCTCCACATTCCCCCACCTCTTTCTCTCTCACTCTCTCTCCCCCTCCCTCTCTCAGGTCTCTCTTGGTCTTTCGCTCCCTCTCTCTCAGGTCTCTCCAGGGTCTCTTAACATCTGGTCAGCGTTACATGCTGGAGCAATGGCTGCATGATCTGAAATCCTCTCCTTTCCTCCCCTGTACTTGTTGGTCTTACTGGTTTCCAAACCACCAGTAACCAGAGGGAGAGGAGTTGTACTGTGGATGACAGACAGACTTGGAAAGGAGTCAGTTCTCCTGCATAGTGAGGAGCTTTGCAGTGTTTTAATGCAAACGGCCGGGTTTCGGCTGAGACTGTTTCAGGCATCTGGACTCGCAGACACGCAGAAACAACACACGTTAACCCCCCCACAAGCCACACTGAGTGGTGTCAGACTGGTGTTACAGGAGAGTTAGGACTGGGTTATGTGGTAGCCAGTTTTGGGACCTGAGGCAGAGAAGTGCTGAATACTACAAGAGGTTTGAATGACTGTGACATCATTGTACATAGATGTCGTTCCCCGCCCACAATAACAATAAGCTCATTTTGCCCAGTTCAGCACGCACTCTCTCTCTCTCTCTCTCTCTCTCTCTCTCTCTCTCTCTCTCTCTCTCTCTCTCTCTCTCTCTCTCTCTCTCTCTCTCTCTCTCTCTCTCTCTCTCTCTCTCTCTCTTTATCTGTCTGTCTGTCCATCCATCCATCTATCTATCTATCTATCTATCTATCTATCTATCTATCTATCTATCTATCTATCTATCTATCTATCTATCTATCTATCTATCTATCTATCTATCTATCTATCTATCTATCTATCTATCTATCTATCTATCTATCTATCTATCTATCTATCTATCTATCTATCTATCTATCTATCTATCTATCTGTCTGTCTGTCTGTCTGTCTGTCTAGCAATCTATCTGTCTATCTATATGTCTGTCTGTCTGTCTCTCCCTCATTCAGTTCAGTCCAGCTGAAACAGAGAAAAACAAGAATATGGAAATGTCCCAGCAGGGCTTCCACACCAGCACAGACCAGCGCGGAGCTCTCTGTCTGTGTCTGTCTTTCTCTCATTCTCTCTCTGTCTTTTTGTCTCTCTCTCTCACACACACACACATGCACACACACAGACAGACTCAATCACAACCTCCCATTATTTCTGCACTCGTTCCCTCTCTCTAACTCCCCCTCGCTCTCCCCTCTTTAAAACAATGTGTTCTCTCTCTCGGTCTCTCAGCTCTCTCCCCGTCCGGTGTCTCTCCTCTCTTACTCACTGCCCTGTGCAGTGGTCCCCTCCCCGTCCCGTGGCGTGCCATTTGTAATGATATCTGTGCTGTGTTACCATGCCCCCCCTGTCTGTAGTGAGGCAATGAGCCCGGAGACGGATAATATCACCCAGAAGCCACTCTGTCTGTCCTTGCGGGGTGCTGCATCTGTTAAAGGTATGTCAGCGCCGAGACAGCTCCTCTGGCTACAGGCACACGCGTCAGGAAATTTGATGTCTTCAAAAAAAATGAATTTAATGCAACAGCCTACATTCCATTCAACAGATTCACACACACACACACACACACACACACACACACACACACACACACACACACACACACACACACACACACACACACACACACACACACACACCTGTGAGTTTCCCCATTAAACAGCCTTCTGCTGTTGACCACTGGGAGCTGACCAGTAAAACCAAAGTGTCCTAAGCAGCTCCATTAAAGCTACCGAAATGTTAATGCCTTGCTAAAGGGCACTATGATGGTAAAGTGTTCTTTATTGGGTCCCCCCCCACCCACCCCCAACCCACTCAGATTTTCAGAGCTGGTGTATTTCATTCAGCTTCCTACAGTTCTGTATTCTTATCCACAAATGCATGCACGTGCAGACACACACACACACACACACACACACACACACACACACAAACACACACACCTCAAAGTTAATGAAACACTTGCTCTGTATTTTGCCTGCATGTGAGGTCAATAATGCCCAATAATGATGAGGATGATGATGAGGATGAGGATGATGAAAAATAATCATAATTTTTAATTATTTAAAGGAAACGTTTGGCTGGACTTCAACATACTAGGAGGACGGATTGTAACCTGGATTGTGTGACCTGTGTCCCAGCTGTTATCCAAATCCACTTATGTTTCCCCGCATCTTTTCTTTCCTTTCCTTTTTCTCTCTCTCCCTGCTTCAAAAGGGCCACCGTGGTCGAGACGAAGCGTTTGCTTTCGTTTAAAGAACACACCCCTCATCTACACACCCTCCATCTACACACCCCTCATCTACACACCCCTCATCTACACACCCCTCATCTACACACCCCTCATCTACACCGAAGGCGCGTTAAGACACGAAGCAGCCCCTGCAGCTTACTGCCAGACTCCGTTCATTCTCTTTGAGAGCAGGCAACCCGGGACAGGGGGCACTTTCGCCCTGGGTGGGGCGGCGACCTGTGAGACGCTATTTGATAAAACATGGAATATAAAGATTGAAGCGAGTTTAACAATAAATACGATGTGACTTTTTAAATTATGTTGTCAGCTAAAATGCTGTAAGCGCATCTACTTGGTGCAATCAACAAACCACAGACAGCTTCTTGGTGCAATCACCGAACCACAGACAGCTTCTTGGTGCAATCACCGAACCACCGGGGCTTTCCACAGAAAACCAGGAAGAAGAACATCAGTCAACGCTGCACCATAGCTACATGTGTTTTACAACCAGATGGCCATGGACACTGATTGATAGTGAAACAAAAGCAAGTTTAGGGTTTCATGCTCCTTTACAACTCAGACACAAAACTGTTTTAAGCATTATCCAATTTAAAGAATAACCCAAAACCATTAAAGAGCTGTTTGCTCAGCATTTAACAGATAACCGTTAAAAGTGCCATTTTGTGGACATTAGCTCCAACCCCTTCCCAGAACCAGAAGTGTGTGCAATTCTTTTAGTATGGGGTTGTCAAAGCCGAAATTGTACCCCTAACCCTGGCAGTGTCAGCGCCTTGCCCTGTGCCTACGGATCTGGACGGGGAACAGGAACTCGTACCCTGGCCCGGTGAGAGGCCTGCCTCCCTCCTGCAGCCTGGCCTCAAAACAAACATGTTGGAGCGGGTCACATCGATAAGGGAAGTATGCTGGTTCTCCTTCGTGGCCGAGAGAAGCTCACCTGAGTCGACTCCGTGTCTCTCCGGCACGTCAAGTCAAGCCCGTTTTATTTGCGTAGCCCTGAATCACAATTATGTCCCAGGACGCTTTACAGTAAAGTACAACACTGAACATACCGTAAGTGGGAAACCCTGCCCAACATGAAGCCCGGGCTGGTTAAACCTTCTATGATCATTTGAAAATGGCCCCAACTGGTCACAAATTGCCTGGTCGTCATCCCTGGTCGTCTCAACAGGGACATGAGCAGAAACAAACACATTAATGGAGCTTAACCGGGCAATAACAGGACCCTCAAACCTTTTATTAAACAAGCATTAGCCAGAAAGACATTTCAATCCTGCCTCTTCATCCCCCGAAGACTCAGACGACCACTTGACAGTCTCTCTGTCATCCACCAAGCCACACCAGCCCATCCCAACACTGACAGGGGACAGGACAGACAGAGAGACGGACAGAAAAACTGACAAACAGACACAGACACAGACAGAAAAACTGACAGACAGACAAAAACTGACAGACAGACAGACAGACAGACAGACAGACAGACAGACAGACAGACAAAAACTGACAGAAAGACAGACAGAGAAACGGACACAGACAGACAGAAAAACTGACAGACAGACAGACAGACAGACAAAAACTGACAGACAGACAGACAGACAGCAAAACAGACAGACTGACGATGGACAGACAGACAGAAAACTGACAGACAGACACACATACATATACACAGACAGACAGAAAAATTGACAAGACAGACAAACACACAGACAGAAGGACAGCCAGGAAAACTGACAGACAGACATACAGACAGAAAAACTGACAGACACACGGCAAGAACAACTGACAGACAGACAGATACACATAGACAGACAGACAGACAGACACACACACACAGCTAGAAAAACTGACACACACACACACACACACACACACACACACACACACACTGACAGACAGACAGACAGACAGTAAGAAAAACTGACAGACACACAGACACAGAAAGATGGAAGGACAGACAGAAAAACTGACAGGAAGACAGACACACAGATGACAGATGGACAGACAGACAGCAAGAAAAACTGACAGACAGATAGACAGACACAGAAAAAACTGACTGACATGCAGACAGTCAGAAATACAGACAGACACACAGACAGGCAGACAGACACAGAAAAACTGACAGACAGAGACAGGCAGACATGCAGATACACACACACACACACGCACACACACACACACACACACACACACACACACACACACACACACACACACACACACACACACAGACAGACCGACCGACCGACAGACAGACAGACAGTGAAAGCGATAGAGAAACATTTCCGAACATTGGACTTTTATAAGGAACTTGAAGTTAAAGAGGTGACCAGGCACAGATCTCTCTAATCCAGATCATCTGCTGCATTCTTTCCTGGATTATAAGAGTTATCTTGTCATGTCCTCTAATTGTCTCAGTCGCCTATCCTCTCTGTCTCCTTTCTTTACTTCCCTCTCTTCATCTGCTCCGCTTCACCTGCCTGTCCACTCCACCTCCTATGCTCCTCTCATCTCTCTCTTCTTGTGTCTCTGCTTCTTTAATCCCTCACTCCTTTCTGATTTTACCATTTAGAACAAGGTTTCCATTCAACCATCCATCCATCCATTCATTTAATCCATCCTAACATGTGCCCATTATCATTATTTAAACACAGAGCCATTCACAGACACAATTTGGTTAAATTGAATGTGGTCACCCTGTTCTCTATCCGTTAGCTTCAACCAAAACTACTTTCATCGAAACAGTTCATGCCATACGTCTAATTTTCTAAACACTAGCTGTCCTCGCAGACTTAGACTGCCGTATTATACAAAGTGTGCTATTATTTCCCATGAACCTTGGCTGGTCGTTTTGCATAATTTTTCTGTGGCAACGTCTGTGGTAATCAGGAAGCTTGAACTTCATTGTTTTCAACTGTTTTTTTTTATTCCTACGCCAGTCTTCTTCTGCGTGGGAAACTTCTTGGACAGCACAGATGTGTTGGTACAGCCTGTTGTGGGTGCTGGGGAGGGTGACTTCCAGTCAACTGAGTCTTAAATGCTCAGCATTCTTCAGACCAACTGAGTCATAGGCTACAACACTGCACGAACACATTGGACCACAAGCCATTTATATTATCTCTGAACTAACGTCATCTGTGAGTCATACGTCATCATGCACGTCTGGGCTCCCCCCCCCATCTTCTCCCTCCATGAAGTCACTGATGTCTGGGTGTCTTTTCTAATTGCCACAAGAAGAGTCAAACACGGATACTCCGAGTTTAAGTTTAGTTATTCATGATGAGCAGTGAGTGGATTACATGGTGGTAGAAGTAGTTGCGTGTAGGGCGAACAAAATTAGTAGAGCCCTTGAATTTTCTCACCTGGTCATACCTGCCCAACTGCTGTGAAAAGTCGGTGTAAACTTCAGAATGTCAGTTTTGGTAAATGATGAGTACTTTTGGACACAGATTTCTCCAGTCCCACCTGTGGGAAGCTATTTGACACTATCTGACGTTTTGAAAATTTTCCTACTTGTGTCCTTAACTGGAGTCCCTCTGTATTTGACAACAATTAAATACCTGCAACAAACAACATATAATGTAAAACAGTGTTTCACTGTCTTAAGGTGACAGTTTTCCTGAAAATGGCACTCTCCTCGCAAATAACAAGACAGATGATAGTGTTATTCAAGCAGAGGGTTTTGTAAACTGTAGGACTGTGTCAAATTGTGTACTTCTGTACTCACACTTGCTATTTTTTCATAAAAAAAATTTTTTTTTGATCACTTGCTATTTTGAGGGCACAAGTGCATGCAGTGCACTATGAGTACCCAGATGATGCACTCACTTCTCTCTTTTTTTTTTTAAACACATTTCATTTATAAATCATCACCAATATATACAGATATATATGCCAGGGGTTATAAGATAAATCAAATATTAAAAAATGAAAGAAAAATTAATATTAAAAAAGATTTAAAAAATAAAATAAAGAGAGGTTCAGCAGTTCAGAGTTCAGACAGTTATGTCGAGTTTTTAAGGCTTTGGGGTTTGTAGGGGGCTGAATAGTTTGTATGTATTGTTGCGCTTAATTTGTAAAAAAAATTGAATAAAGGTTTTCTGTTAGAAAATTTACTTTGTGAATGTGAAATTCTGCCAAACGGTCGCCATCTTGGCTACGTAGCGGAAGGGGAGGGGCCAGCAACCCATTTTCAAAGTTGTGAAAATGGCGGCCGAAGAAGTTGCGGCTGTTGCGATCTTTTTTTTTCTTTCCAATTCGTTTCCCAATTCGTTTCTGATACCCCCCTTTTCTTTATTTATTGCAAAACGGAACAATAATAAACGTCAATAGACATATATGCCAAGGGTTGCGGGGTAAGTAGATGGTATGCTTTGGGGTTTGCAGAGTGCTTAATAGTTAGCTGTTGCGACTGCTGCGGTGAACACAACACTATACAAATGTAAGTTATACATGTGAATTGAATTAAAAGTCAAGCGAGCAAACAAGCCAGCAGATATTTTGGCGGGTAACAATTGCAGTCAAATGTCGGCGAAAGGCGATGATGATGAAGACGAAGTAGAAGCAGAAGAGGAGGAGGAGGAGGAGACAACACTATCCTGTCAAGATTCACGCACTACGCAAGTAAGAAAGAAGAAAGCCAATTTATTCAGTCATTGTATTCTCACAACGAATTTGTTCTCTGCATTTAACCCATCCTGTTGTATAGGAGCAGTGGGCAGCTGCAGCGCCCGGGGCCCAACTCCAATTCTTTCCATTGCCTTGCTCAGGGGCACAGACAGGAGTATTAACCCTAACAAGCATGTCTTTTTGATGGTGGGAGGAAACCAGAGCACCCGGAAGAAACCCATGCAGACACGGGGAGAACATGCAAACTCCACACAGAAAGGATCTGGGATGGCCTGGGATCGAACCCAGGACCTTCTTGCTGTGAGGCAACACCTTGATGCCCCAAGAAAGTACATAGTGCACACAGTGTACCACATGAAAGTGCACTAATGGAGGTTACTGAAATGAGACAGACTGTAGGTGTCTTACCAGTGGCAGCATGGCCGATGCGCTGGGGGAAACCTGCCCTCTGTAATAGTTGTGAAGCTCCACTATCAGCTCTTCCTGCTCTTCATTCAAAGAGCCCCAGGATCCAGGAACCGCCAGGGCCCACATCAGTAGCTGTGCCCAGATGAGGGCTCCTGTCAGTGGGAAGAGACAGCAGTTAGACCCCCTCCAAAGCCGGTAGTTCCTGTTCAGGGGCTTGTCCTGGGAGTCGACCCCAAAATAGCGGCAGGTTTCTGGGAACTCTGTCGTCGAGTTGGGCTCTCCTGCTGGGTGCGGACACCCCGAGGCTCGAAGCGAGTAAGCTGTTGCATGATGGAATGTAGATCCTAAAAAATGTCTCCTTTAGTGATTGCTGCACGCTCAGAGTCCAGTGCAATGTGTGTGTATGTTTGAGTGTGTTGTCAGAGTTATAAATGTCTCTGCATGTGTGTTTTTGTGTGTGAGTGTGCGTGCATTTATGTGCGTGTGTGCATGTGTGTGTATATGAGTGTGAGAGTGTGTGTGTGTACGTGTATCTTTATCTTGTAGGTCAGCGGTGATGCGTGTGAGGGAATCTGTGTTGTACAGTGTGCTGGTGTGAGTGTGTATGTGTGTGTGTATTTTAGAGTGTGTTCCCTCCTCTGTGCTTCTCTCTCTCAGCTCTGCCGATCTGCCTCTATGACTCTGCTATAAGAGAGCGAGGATCCTCCCACCCACCCACACACACACACACACACACACACACACACACACACATTACAACTGCACTGGCTGGTACGCAAAAAAACAACTACCCCCCCACCCCCGTCACCCACTTTTTCTCTCCCTTCCTCACCCCTTCTTCTCTTAATTTGTCTCTCTGTGAATTTGCTCTGAATCTGTACTCCTGTCTCTTTCTCTCTGTCTCTGCTGATCAAGGTTTTCAGTTTTTGTTTTTGTTTTTTTTACAATGACATGTTAGGATGTTTGGTTTGTTCTGTTTCGATCTGGTCTGGTATACCAGCAAAAGAATAAGCATCGAACTCTCCTTAATTAAACATTTAAACACTTGAAGTCTGCTCTCGTTTGTGTGTGTGTGTGTGTATGTGTGTCTGTGTGTGTGGTGTGTGTGTGTGTGTGTGTGTGCATACGGTATACATGACAGGGTCAGCATACAGATTTGCCCTGTCCCCCCATAACCTGTAAACATGAGCATGGTGTTAAGGAGCAAATGGTGACCCGGTGGATTGTGTTTCATACCACAGAGTCATATTTACCCTGTCTGCTTCCTTCTATACACCCACTCTCGACATGTCTCTCTCTCTCTCTCTCTCTCTCTCTCTCCTCTCTCTCTCTCTCTCTCTCTCTCTCTCTCTCTCTCTCTCTCTCTCTCTCTCTCTCTCTCTCTCTCTCTCTCTCTCTCTCTCTCTCTCTCTCTCTCTCTCTCTCTCTCTCTCTCTCTCTCTCTCTCTCTCTCTCTCTCTCTCTCTCTCTCTCTCTCTCTCTCTCTCTCTCTCTCTCTCTCTCTCTCTCTCCTCTCTCTCCTCTCTCTCTCTCTCTCTCTCTCTATCCCCCGGTCATCACATTCTCTTCATTCACACTGGAAGTCTCGGATTTGCTGTTTCACTTTCGAGTCCCATCTCCTCTTTCTTGCTGTCTCTCTATCTCTCTGTGAGCACTGGTACAGCTGAGGAATGTGTTGTATGCTGTAATAAGAGCCTTGGGGTACTGATGGGTGGGTATGCTGTGCTTGTGCTGTGCTGTGTGTTATGATGTGCTTGGCTGAGTTTGAATTTTAAAACAACGAAAACACAAATTATATCCCCCGTCTCTGTTTTCTGCCCCTCTCCTCTGCACTGAATAGTTCCTTCTATCTGTCTGAAATTGAAGCATCGTGACAGTACGAGGTTGGACTAGTCAGTCAGTCAGTCTCTCCGGCTGCTGTGGTTTTACTGGGACATCTGGAATACTGACGGGGGACATTCTAGAGTGTAAAACAACTTCTGGCACACGGGAAGGTCCCGGGTCGGACTCAAAGTAGACCCTGCCAACATAGTGTTATTGTAGCGAGGCTCGATTCAAGTTTAGTGGGATGGAGCATTGCACCTGACGGGTGAGAGGAGAGGAGAGGAGATGGAAGAAGAGTGAAAGGGAGGTAAAGAAGAGAAATAGCAGCGAGATGGAGGGAAGGTTGTGGGTTTTTTCTCTCTCCATAGGTTTGCTGTAGGAGAGCTGAAGGTTCTGCAGGACTGATGTGATGGGCTGTGTCTTCCCTGTAGTCAGTGTTGAGACATGTTCTACCAATGCTCCATCCAGTCCATGAAATCCATCCTCCCGCTCTTTTGCTGGGAAATACTCCACACTTCACAGCTGGCTGTTAATGCATGGAGGGGCCGGCCGAGGGTATGGACACACATGCATGAGCACACACATGCATGAGCACACACACGCGCACACACACACACACACACACACACACGTGTGACCGTACCGCACACAAAAGAAATCAACACAGACACATATTAATGGACACTCATACAGACACTGAAACACATGAGCGCACAGACAAATGTACACTTTTAATTTTTTCTCATGCACACACATGTACAGGTCTATACATCATGTGAATACTATGTGATTGTTTGTCAGGCCAATAGCAACCCAGCCCATATGATTCTGTCGTCGTTGACTGTTGGCTAATAGCTTGCAGATGAGCCTGGCTGTGTGTGTGTGTGTGGGGTGGGGTGGAGGGTGGGGGGATGTATTGTTCTGGGTGTGGACCCTCTTAGCCTCTCAGAGTATGATTAGCTGTGGGACCTTGGGCCAAATCTCTCATTCTGCGTGTCTCTCTCCCTATGTTAGTCTCCCCCTCTCTGTTTTCTTTTTTCAGTTTTAATGTGTTTCATTGGCATGATATATACATTATTAACATGTATTTTTTAGCATGCCGATATTTTATGTTGTATGTTTTTCTGTCTTCTCAGCTGTTGCATAATGTGTGTGTGCGTGTGTGTTGGGGGGAATCTTTGTGTGTGTATGTGTTTCACCGTGTGTATGGCATCTGACGGTAGATGTTTATAACAGCCTGTGTTTTTGAGACTGTATGTGTGTGTTCGTGCTTTATGTCCAAAGTACGCTCATCATCTGTTCCTAGACACACCATAGGACCACTCCTTACTGCACGTGCTCAGTGATGATGTCATCAGTACAGGAAGTAAAAGACCGCTCCTTGGAGAACCGGGTCAGACCCTGGTCGACACAGTGTGAGAATGGACTCATGCAGAAATAAAACGGTCTGATTCTGAACCCTAACCAGTGCAAACAGAGATTCAGGGGTCAGAACACTGGTCTTGTATACCAGTTCACTTCTTTTTTTTCCTCATATTTGCTTGTTAGATTTTCAACAACACACAAATGCCAAAAAAAGTTTTAATATCGTGTCAAGCATAACACACATCAAGAGAAGCAGAACATGTATGTAGAACGCAGTGCAAGTACTTGAAAATGCAGTAAAAGACACAACTAACATCAAAAGAAAACAAAAATAGACAAAAAACAAAACAAAAAAAAACTGTCCAGCCATCCAAATTAATAATAATGCAAATTGCATTATTCAAACCACTTATCCTGTTCTCAGGGTTGTGGGGATGCTGAAGCCTATCCCAGCAATTATTGGGTGGCAGGCAGGGAGACACCCTGGACAGACCGCCAGGCCATCACAGCGTCATCACATATGATGACGTTGGTCATCATATAAAAATTCAAGGAAAAAGAATTCACATGATGGTAAAAATTACATTCCATACACCACCAAAGGTACGTTAGGGTGGTTACAAATATTCAATTAAAGCTGTTGCTCCGGAATAGCAGCAAACACCAAACCCTCAGCATGTGCAAATAAATAAAGGATCCCGTGTTTTATTGAATTTGGCAAGAAAACCATTTATAGAACACCTAATCTTTTCTATTTAACAAAGTACAAGATGTCTTTGATCCATAAAGAATGACAGGGGAGTGCAAGTGATTTCCACCTCAGTAAAATCAGATGTCTGGCTAATAAGGTAACAAATGCTACAAAGTCTGCCTTATATTTTGGAAGCAGAAGGGTGGGAGGTGGAAACCCAAACAATGCTGTGATTGCTGTTGGTTCAAATCGAGTCTTAATACAATCTGAAATTGAGTTCAAGATTTCTCGCCAATAGATGTGTAAGGAAGGGCATAACCAAAACATATGGATGTGGGCAGTGGAGGCTTGGCGGAATCTATCATACATAGGGTCAACATCATTATAAATCATTGAAAGCTTGGCTTTGTTGAACTGTGTACAGTGAAGGATTTTGCACTGGGTCAGACTATGTCTAGCACAGAGATGAGGGGTGAACCTGATGCAGAATGACATCCCACAACTCCTCTGAGATCTTCTCCCAGAGCCTCCTCCCATTGAGTTTTTGTTATGTAAGAGGCTAGACGCAATGAGTGGATAAAATTATACAGACGTGAGATCATACCCTTTATGAAAGGAAATTGGGTTAAGAGATAGCCAATAGGTGAGGCCTCTGGGAGATTGGGAAAACGGGAGCTAAAATTACAAACAAAGCTGTGGAGCTGTAGGTAAAAAGGGAACTTCTCAGAGAGCTGCTGAAAGTATTGTAAATATATAGGTCGCTAAATATCAAGGAGAAAGCTCTATCAATCAGAGTGGGCTGAAAAACCAGATTAGCTGATATAGGAGCAATGAAAGAAAAGGTCTATAGACCAAAATGGTGTCGGAATTGCTTCCAGATCATCAAAGTAGACTTAACTTAGGCATTTTAAGAATAAAGAGAGTGAGAAATTTTAAGGGAAAATGAGTAAGGGCTGTCAGCAAGGCAGATTTAGTGGAGAATGCCTCCATAAGCAGCCATGAAGGACGAGCAGGTGACTTCTCCAAATTGAGCCAAAAGCTGAATTACTCTAAGGTTGGCAGCCCAATAATAAAACTTAAAATTAGGTAAAGCCAAACCTCCAAACCACCGAGAGACCTCGGTCTCTGCAAGAGCTCTCTATGAAGTCGAGGATCTTTCTTATTTCAAATAAACTTAGTGACTAAACTATCTAATTTACAAAAGAATTATTGGGGGGAGAAAAATGGGTATGAACTGAAAGAGGTAGAACAGTTTAGGGAGGGTGTTTATCTTAACAGCATTAACCTGGGATACAGGTAACAATGACCACCTCTGGAAACATTCCTTTTTTTTTAAATTTATTTCTGATTTTTCCCTTTTTTCTCCCAATTTAGTGGCCAATTGATCCCTATTTTAATTCAAACACCCACCCTCGTATTGCATGCGTTCGCCAACTGCATCTCTCCGGCCGGCAGTCTCGAAGGAAAGCGCCTCCCCACTTTCGTGACAAGGCGAATCCAAGCCGAACCACTGTTTTTCCGACACACACAGAGACGCATTCACATGACGAACACAAGCCGACTCCGCCCCCCTCCCGAAGACAGCGTTGCCAATGATTGCTGCTTCATCGAGTCCGGCCATAGTCGGATCTGACGAGACCGGGGCGCGAAACCCAGTCCCCAGTGGGCAACTGCATCGACACCAAGCCGATGCTTAGACCGCTACGCCACCGCGGACCCTCTCTGGAAACATTCCTGTATCTGAACCATCAAAGGGGCAAAATGGAATTTAAACAGGTCCTCAGATGTATCCCTAACCTAAATACAAAGGTATGTAAAACCAAGCGGGACAATTTAGAATGGGAAATCATGCAAAGAATACTCACGTGCTGCAAAATTTAAAGAAACTCACATTTGTCTATATTGAGTTTATACCCTGAAATTTGGCCAAATAACATAAATACGTTAAGAGCAGCCGGGACTGATACAGAAAGATTAGAGCTGTATAAAAGCAAGTCATCTGCATAAATGGAGACTTTCTGCTCAAAACGATTCCTGGTTATTCCAGTTTTACGGAGATTTGGCTGGAGCGCATGGTGAGTGGTTCAATAGCAATAGCAAATAAGAGAGGACTCAAAGGACAACCCTGCCAGATGGAGCAATTCAGGGGAAAGTGTTCTAAGTGGGTGTTTTTTTTTAACGTTTTAACCCATTGATCTGAATTGATCTTAGCAGTTTTACTAGTCTTTTACCATTCTATCTCAGCTCCATTGGTTTTACGAGACATCCCTGTTTGGTTTCCTATTGATTATTTTCCTTACTGATCCAGCTACTTGCTTGGCTGTGCTTATTTTTAGTCTGGTGGCTAAGCTAACCAAAACCATTATGCCAACTTTACCCGTGAGAACAGTGTGCTACTATTACTACTACTTTTGGCTGCTCCCATTAGGGGTCGCCACAGTGGATCATCCGTTTCCATCTCCTCCTGTCCTCTGCATCGTCCTCTGTCACGCCAGCCACCTGCATGTCCTCCCTCACCACATCCATAAACCTCCTCTTTGGCCTTCCTCTTTTCCTCTTCTCTGGCAGCTCCATATTCAGCCTCCTTCTCTCAATATACCCAGCATTTCTCCTCCACACATGTCCAAGCCATCTCAATCTTGCCTCTCTTTCTTTGTCTCCAAACTGTCCAACCTCAGCTTTCCCTCTAATATACTCATTCCTAATCCTGTCCTTCTTCATCACTCCCAATGGAAATCATAGCCTCTTCAACTCTGCTACCTCTAGCTCTGCCTCCTGTCTTTTCATCCGTGCCACTGTCTCCAAACCATATAACATAGCTGATCTCATAACCATCTTGTAAACATTCCCTTTAACTCTTGCTGGTACCCTTCTGTCGCAAATCACTCCTGATACTCTTCTCCACCCACTCCACCCTACCTGCATGCTCTTCTTCACCTCTCTTCTGCACTCCCTGTTACTTTGGACAGTTGACCCCAAGTATTCAAACTCATATGCCTTCGTCATATCTACTCCTTGCATCCTCACCATTCCACTGTCCTCCCTCTCATTCACGCATATGTATTCCGTCTTGCTCCGGCTGACTTTCATTCCTATTCTCTCCAGTGCATACCTCCACCTCTCCAGGCTCTCCTCAACCTGCACCGTACTCTCACTACAGATTATGTCATCCACATACATCATAGTATACGGAGACTCCTGCATCTGTCAATCTTGTCCGTCAACCTGTCCATCACCATTACAAACAAGAAAGGGCTCAGAGCTGATCCTTGATGTAATCCCACATCCACTTTGAACCCATCTGTCATTCTAACTGCACACCTCACCACTGTCACACTTCCCTCATACATATTCATAGTCAAGAAAACAAACAGAAAGATCACTGACCTTAAAGAAGATATTCATCAGCTTTCTGATGAACTGCTTAAGAAAGATTCCCTTTTGACCAGCTTCTTTGGCGAGGCTTCTGGGCTGTCCAAATGGATGGCCTTTCTCAGTGCAACAGTGCAGGACAAAGTTCTGTGGGACCCCTCCACTTGTCCATGGCTTTCCTCCTGCTTGACACATAACCAGTTGTCTTGGCCTGAAGTGGTGGTCCGCAGTCACAAGAGAGACTCGGATGGGGCTGCCTCACCCTTTTGCCTAAGTCTCTCCAACCATTACGTGACTCTGTCTGATGATATGCTGGTCTACCCAGCTGATTTTCCTGCAGTTCCGACTCATGAAGAGTTGGAGGTAGTTTAAGAGAGTTAAATGATTCATTAACATCTCAATCAAAACCGGGGCTAACTTACTGAAAAAGGTTTTATAAAACTCTATTGGAAAACTGTCCAGTCCTGGGCACTTTCCTGATTGCATGGAGAAGGTTGCTCTTTTAAGCTCATCTACAGTGAGCAGCTCCTCTAGCCTCCCAAAAGAGTCTGGGCCCACTTTGGGTATGTCCAATGGGTCAAAGAACTATCAAAAGCAAATGAATAATTAGGCAAGGCAAGGCAACTTTATTTATATAGCAAATTTTATACACAAGGCAGACTCAATGTGCTTCACATAAAAAAACAATAGAAAAGGATTTAATGAATAATTCATAAAAATACTTTTAAATTAAAGAATAAAAATTAAAACATAATGCAAGGTTTACAACTTTAAAGTGCAAGGTTTGCAGTTTAGCAGAAACCAATGGTAGACATAACGTTTTTAATATGGATTTAAAAGTAGCCAGTGTTGGAGCAAGTCTCAGATATCTGTCCTGATAACTACAGGAGGAAGATGGAGCAAAAACTCCAACAGAACAACACGAGAGAGGTCTGGAGTGGTATGAAGACCATCACTGGTTTCAGGCCGACTGGCAGCAGAGCAATGGAGGGCAGCTTGGACAGGGCCAACGAACTTAATGTGTTTTTTTAACAGATTTGACACGATGACCCCTCCCCGTCCCCCCCGGTCTCATCTGTTGCCTGCCCTCAGCAACCGTGAACTCCACTGCCCCTCCCTCCCCCTCCTCCTCCTTAAGTCCCCCCCAGCCTCCAGTGAGGGCCCTACTCCCCCCATCCCCCCCCCGGGTTCCTGGACTAATGGCCCTCTCCATCCTGACGACCCCCCCTCCCCCCTACCTGTAACACCTACAGTGTGCTTCACGGTTGACCATGTCAGAAGACAGTTGTTGTTGAGACTTCACGCAAGCAAGGTGGCAGGCCCGGATGGTGTTAGCTCCAGGGTGCTCAAAGCCTGTGCCCCTCAGTTATGAGAGTGCTTCACCATGTCTTCAACATAAGCCTTAGACTTCAAAAGGTCCTCGTGCTGTGGAAAACATCCTGCCTCGTTCCTGTGCTTAAAATGTCGCATCGCAGGGACTCAAAGGACTACAGACCGGTAGCATTGACTTCACACATCATGAAGACTCTGGAAAGACTCTTCCTGGAGCAGCTTCAGCCCACGGTCAAGCCACACTTAGACCCCCTCCAGTTCGCTTACCAACCCCGACTGGGAGTTGAGGATGCCATCATTTTCCTGCTTAACCGTGCCTATGCCCACCTGGATAAGCCAGCAAGCTCTGTGGGAGTCATGTTCTTTGACTTTTCTAGTGCCTTCAACACCATCCGGCCAGCTCTACTGGGTGAGAGGCTGACAGCAATGCAGGGAGATGCCCCCCTTCTGTCCTGGATTGTTGACTACCTTACTGGTAGACCACAGTATATGCGCTTGCAACAGTGTATGTCAGACAGAGTGGTCAGCAACACTGGGGCCCTGCAAGGTACAGTCCTGTCTCCCTTCCTTTTTACCCTCTACACCACGGACTTCAACTACCACACAGAGTCCTGCCATCTTCAGAAGTTCTCTGATGACTCTGCTATAGTCAGATGCATCAGTAATGGCGAGGAGGCTGAGTACAGGGCTGTGGTGGGAAATTTTGTCACGTGGTGTGAGAAGAACAATGTGCAGCTCAACGTGACTAAGACAAAGGAGCTGGTTGTTGACCTGAGGAGGGACCCCTGTCTCCATCCAGGAGGTCAGTGTGGACACTGTGGAATACTATAAGTACATGGGGGTGTATATAGACAATAAACTGGATTTGGCTAAGAACACTGATGCCCTCTACAAGAAGGGACAGAGCCGTCTCTACTTTTTGAGGAGGCTGAGGTCCTTCAACATCTGCCAGACAATGCTCAGGATGTGGTATGAGATTGTGGTGGCCAGTGCTCTCCTGTTTGCTGTTGTGTGTTGGGGCAGCAGGTTGAGGGTAGCTGATGCAAACAGGCTCAATAAACTGATCCGCAAGGCCGGTGACGTTGTGGGGGTGGAACTGGATTCTCTGGCGGTGGTTTCTGACAGGAGGACGCTGTTGAAATTACGTGCCATCATGGACAATGTCTCCCACCCACTCCATGACATGCTGGTTGGGCACAGGAGTACTTTTAGTAATAGACTCATTCTGCCATAAAGCGCCACAGAGCACCACAGGAGGTCATTCCTGCCTGTGTCCATCAAACTTTACCACTCCTCCCTCAGACTCAGACTGTCAGACACTCTGAGTTAATGGTCATTGGATTGGTCCTGTCGAGTTTTGTTTGTGCTGCTTGTTGTGTGCTGTGGTAGTGCAGTATAGATAGGGTGTTATGTGCACCATGCTTGTTGATATATTTTGTCCTTATTTCTATTTCTTATTTATCTTTTATTTCTGTTTGTTTCTGTTTCTATTTTCTTATCTTGTATCTTGTTAGTTTTTAGTTATTAGAGCATGAGTGTTTGTAATAGAACTCAATTTCCCCTCGGGGATAAAAAAAAGTATTCTGATTCTGGAAGTTTATTCCAGCTATTCGTTGCATAGTAGCTAAAAAGACATCAAAAGACATGCATGTTAGGGGCAACACTGTATGCCCCTGACCAAGGTAAGGCAGGGCAAGGCAAATTTATCCTTAAAGCACATTTCCGCAACAAGGCAACTCAAAATGCCCCACACAAAATACAAAAGGCATCAAGAGAAGCATCATAAGGCAACAAATAAAAAAAAACCGAAAAACCAATAAAAAAGTTACAGTGCAGTGCAAGATGAAAATCAAAAGCTTCAAGCTTAATTCAACAAAAGGCAGCGGCAAAGAGGAAAGTCTTCAGCCTGGATTTAAAAGAACTGAGAGTTGTAGACTTACAGTTTTTAGGGAGTTTGTTCCAGATATGTGGTGCATAAAAAATGAAAGCTGTCTCTCCATGTTTCGTTTTTACTCTGGGGACAGAAAACAGATCTGTCCCAGACGAACTGAGCGGTCTAGGTGATTCATAGTGTAGCAGTAGGTCAGAAATGTATTTTGGCTCTAAACCATTCGGTGCTTTATAAACCAAGAGCAGAGCTTTAAAATCAATTTTCTGACGGACAGGGAGCTAATGAAGTGCCCTCAGGACTGGAGTGTGAAGCTCGAAGCCATTTCTCATAAAGAGAGAAGTAAAACTGTAAAAAGATCATTAATGTTTTTAGGATCTGTTGTTACAACTGAAGGAGTCTGAATGTGTGGAATCTGATGAGACGAAGAAGCCTGCCATAATTGATGGGCCAGAAGTTGACTCGCTTGTCACCATGTTCGCAGTTAAGCATATTTAGATTTAAATAGAAGGTCCTCTACTTGATTAGTGGCGAGGGCATCAAACTCCGCTTGAGGGGAAATATGCTCACTGTATAGTATGTTTGGGGATGGGTAGGAGGCATAGATACTATCAAGCTGTGTAATTCATTGATTTAGTCCCTGTATTTTTTCCCCTCAAGTTATCCTCAAACCCACTATATGAAATAATTTCACCTGCTATTTATGTCTTCAAAGTCTCCCGGAAGCCAATACCCCTGGAGTTCCTTTGACAGTAAAGAAGAAGTCGATTTGGTTAGATACAAATTTAACAAAATCCTCGCTTGACAATAAACACGTGGTTAGACGCCAGAGGGGCGTGTGTTACCAACACCCCCCCCCCCAGCCTTATTCAAATAACATTATAAGAGCACGATTGAACTGAAGAAAGGGGCCGATTATCTATAAGAAAATAGTCAATACAGGTGAAAGTGTGGTGAACGTGGGAATACAAGGAGTGCACTTTCCCTGATAGGTTGAGGAGACGCTAGGGGACAGAAACAGCAAACTCATCCATAAAGGATAGAATAGTCCTGGAAGACTTCGAAGGCATGCTAGTTTTAATGGATGAGCGACACAACACGCGGTTAAGCCAACAGCTGAAGTCCCTCCGAGAATAAGCGTGTGGACTTGTTAGGTAATTCGGAGAACTAAAATGTAACTAACTAAAAAGGATTTTAACAACCTTTTTAACCTTGTAATTTCTTCTGGAAAATCGATTTTTATTTCCCGTCCTATTCCCACAGTGGCCCGTGGAGTCGGGTGCTTCAGCAGGATCCTCGGCCTCCACACTTGGCTCCAGTCCGCCTGCGGAGCTCATAGTTTGGGCTTCATTGACAATTTTGATTTGTTCTGGGAACGCTTTTCCTTTTTTAGAAGAGACAGTATCCACCACAACAAGCTGGATAGCTGCATGTTAGCGGCCAGTTTCCACTACGCTGTGTGGTCCTGTATTTGTGAATGACTATTTACACTCCACACAGTCCCCCAGGTTAGTTCTATAGATATAGATAAAAAAAATACATTTGTTACCTAAAACATGGCGTATCCATTCATTATCGCCTGTTGCCCTGTGTAATCCAGCTCTTCTAAAGGTGAGTTCTCTCCCATCCCATAGCTCTCACAATATTACTGTTAGGATTAGGCCACGATTTAATACCCGCATTATGTGTCTTCAAACGGTCTGCTGTAGCTATTCCAGTCCAACTAAGCCCCTTTATTCCAACTGTTTTTGCTCTTTTAAATGCCCAGTCCATGTCAAATGAATGAATCTTTTATTCTCAATGATTTAATTACTTCCCTCAACCTTAACTTCCGATTGCTCACCGACACCTGGCTTAAAGCTGGGGGGTGCTCCCCTCCATTGGAGCTCTGTCCACCCAGCTATAATTTTCTGAATGCACCCAGGTTAACAGGTCGTGCTGGGGGTATAGTAGTTGCTTTTAAGAACCATTACACTTATATTCCTTTTACGTTTGGTTCTTTTGATAGTTTTGAAATCTTAACTTTTCAAACTGTGTGACAACCCAATTGGCTGTTTATCGACTCCCCAGTTCACCTGCAGGTTTACTCAATGAATTCTCTGAGGTATTGTCCTCTCTTGTTCTGAAATTCAATAGGGCTATTATAGTTGGTCATTTTAAAATTCATATTGATAATCCTTTTAGCTCATTTGTCATAGATGTTTTGAACATTTCTAAATCTTTTAACCTTGTGCAGCATGCCACTGGCCCCACACATAACCGTGGGCACACCCTTGAATTGTAGTTTTCACCCTGAACATGTCTCTCAATTCCCTGAATAAGATTGATTTTGTGTCTAACTTTAAATGTATTACCTTTGATGCTTCTTTACCGCCTACTACAATACCCCAGAAACGTATAATTAACTCTCGCATCTTTAACAAGCAGCCATGTTTTCTAGTTACTTTTCCAGTCTGGCCAGCTGCCCTCCTCACTTCGCCAACATTAGTGACCAGGTTAGTTGGTTTAATGATTTGTGTACACCTGCCCTTGATTTTTCGGCTCCGTGTATTTCCAGGGCTGACCCAGTTACTAACACAACCCCTTGGATCAATGAAAATGTCTGTCAAAAAAGAAGGGATTATAGGAAAACCGAACGCAGATGGGGAAAAAAACCCCTACTCTTGACGTTCATCAGCTCCACGTGAAGGAGTTGTTATTGAAATTGAATCAAACTATCAAAGACTCGAGAGCTGCTTACTTCTCTGACTTGATTGAGAGTAATAAACATAACCCTAGGTTTCTGTTTAGTACTTATCAAACAGCTTGTGAATCCCTCTTTTCCTACCATTTCCACCTGTTCTGCTAATGACTGAAAAATGTCTTCTTTCTTTGTTCACAAGATCGATGGTCAAAGGTTCAATTTTACCTCCCCCCCACTGTCCCTTTCAGCCGTCCCATTTTAATGTCGGAATTTGTTCCTGTTTCTCTTCAGTTCCTTGTTAGTGCTGTAGACCTTATACGTCCCTCCTGCAGTCCCTGTGATATAGTTCCGACAAAATCTTTAAAATCCATCCTCCCTGGCTTAGGACCCTGCTTGCGCTCTATCATCAACTACTCACTCACACCCGGGTCTGTACACGACTACTTTAAAATTGTCAGTGTTCAGCCCCTCCTCAAAAAGCCATCTCTAGATCCGGCAAGTGTAGAGAATTATAGACCAATTTCCAAAATGTCTTTTCTTTTTTATCCAAAATCCTTGAAAAAAATCTGTTGCGGACGAAATCCTGCAGCTGACTGTGGATCAATACCTTTTCAATAAATTTCAATCCAGTTTTCGTCACAAGCATACCACTGAGACTGCATTACTAAGAGTGTCCCATGACATTCTTATGCATGCTGATAAAGGTGAACACTCTATTCTTAGTCTTCTAGACTTAACCGCTGCCTTTGATACCATCAATCATGCCATCTTACGTGATATGGTGGAGAACGTGGTTGGCATTTCTGGTCCAGTGTTAAATTGGTCTCGCTCTTATCTGACTAATAGATATTTGAATGTTTGTATTAACAATCTTGTGTCCTCGTCAACTCCCATACTGTGTGGAATCCCTCAGGGGTCTGACCTTGGGCCAATCCTCTTCTCTTTATACATGCTTCCTCTGGGTCACTTGTTTAGTCACTTTCAAGACATAATGTTATGCCGATGATACTCAGGTCTATTTCTCTGCCAAACCCAATAACCCGAATAAACTGTCCCCCCACCCTCCATGATTGCTTAGCTGCCACCAAAGACTGGATGTCACTTAATTTCCTCCATTTAAACCCCGACAAAACCGAAGTTATCTTAATTGGTCCTGGGAACTTTGCCACTGCAGTTGATTTGACAGCTTCATTCATACATCAAACCTACCACTAAAAAATCTTGGTATCATCTTTGACCACACTATGTCTTTTGATCACCATGTTACCAAGCTTGTCCAATCCTGTTTTCTTCAGCTAAGAAATATTGAAAAAATCAGGAATATTTTGTCTTCCAAGATATCAAAACATTAATTCACACTTTAATTTTCTCCCGTCTAGATAACTGTAACTCTCTCTACTCTTGCCTCACCCAAGCTACTTTAAATTTTCTAGTTAGTTCAGAATGCAGCTGCTAGACTACTAACTAGTGCTATCGAGCCTATTCATCCGTGATCGTTACATTGCCCCCTCCTTCGGGATTCGCGTCCCCGCGAATCGCCACAGCCAGGACGCGAACCTGGGGCTCCCGCACAGCAAGCGACAACGTTAACCACTCGAGTAAAGGGTAGGGTCCGACCCGTTACACAAGGGCTACCGAAAAAAATCCCACTTCTGACACCAATATAGCAACTTTGGGGGGCAGCCCGGCCGGACTGTCACAGCCGGGACGCGAACTCGGAGTTCCCGCACCCCGGGCGACAACGTTAACCAGTCGACTAAAGGTTTCGACCTGTTAGCCAAGGACTACTACTTCTCCCGTTAGGGGTCGCCACAGCGGATCATCCGTTTCCATTTCTTCCTGTCTTCTGCGTCTTCCTCTGTCACACCAGCCACCTGCATGTCTTCCCTCACCACATCCATAAACCTCCTCTTTGGCCTTCCTCTTCTCCTCTTCCCTGGCAGCTCCATATTCAGCATCCTTCTCTCAATATACTCAGCATCTCTCCTCCACACATGTCCAAGCCATCTCAATCTTGCCTCTCTTGCTTTGTCTCCAAACCGTCCAACCTGAGCGGTCCCTCTAATATAATCGTTCCTAATCCTGTCCTTCTTCGTTACTCCCAGTGAAAATCTTAGCATCTTCAACTCTGCCACCTCCAGCTCCACCTCCTGTCTTTTTGTCAGTGCCACTGTCTCCAAACCATATAACATAGCTGGTCTCACAACCATCTTGTAAACTTTCCCTTTAACTCTTGCTGATACCCTTCTGTCGCAAATCACTCCTGACACACTTCTCCACCCACTCCAACCTGCCTGCATGCTCTTTTTCACCTCTTTACTGCACTCCCCGTTACTTTGGACAGTTGACCCCAAGTATTTAAACTCAAATGCCTTTGTCACCTCCACTCCTTGCATCCTGACCATTCCACTGTCCTCTCTCTCATTCACGCATAGGTATTCCGTCTTGCTCCTACTGACTTTCATTCCTCTTCTCTCCAGTGCATACCTCCACCTCTCCAGGCTCTCCTCAACCTGCACCCTACTCTCGCTACAGATCACAATGTCATCTGCGAACATCATCGTCCATGGAGACTCCTGCCTGATCTTGTCCGTCAACCTGTCCATCACCATTGCAAACAAGAAAGGGCTAAGAGCCGATCCTTGATGTAATCTCACCTCCACCTTGAACCCATCTGTCATTCCAACCGCACACCTCACCATTGTCACACTTCCCTCATACGTATCCTGCACCACTCCTACATACTTCTCTGCAACTCCTGACTTCCTCATACAATACCACACCTCCTCTCTCGGCACTCTGTCATAAGCTTTCTCTAAATCTATAAAGACACAATGCAACTCTTTCTGGCCTTCTCTATACTTCTCCATCAACATTTTCAAAGCAAACATCGCATCTGTGGTGCTCTTTTGTGGCATGAAACCATACTGCTGCTCGCTGATCGTCACCTCTCCTCTTAACCTAGCTTCTATTACTCTTTCCCAAATCTTCATGCTGTGGCTGATCAACTTTATACCTCTGTAGTTGTTACAGTTCTGCACATCGCCCTTGTTCTTGAAAATCGGTACCAGTATGCTTCTTGTCCACTCCTCAGGCATCCTCTCACTTTCCAGGATTGTGTTAAACAATCTACACTGCTCAAAAAAATAAAGGGAACACATAAGCAATGCAATGTAGCTCCAAGTCAATCACACTTTTGAGATATCAACCTGTCCAGTTAGGAAGCAACACTGATTTGTGAATCAATTTCACCTTTTGGTAAATTGTCTAATTTCCACCAGGTGGAAATTAGACAATTTGCAAGACAACCCCTATAAAAGGAATGGATTTGCAGGTGGTGGCCACAGACCATTTGCCTGTCCTCATCTTTTCTGGCCGATCTTTGGTTAGTTTTTCATTTTGCTAGTGCCCTCAACACTAGAGGTGGCATGAGGCGGCATCTGCAACCTACAGAAGTTGCTCAGGTAGTGCAGCTCATCCAGGATGGCACATCAATGCGTGCTGTGGCAAGAAGATTTGATGTGTCTCCCAGCACAGTGTCCAGAGCATGGAGGAGGTACCAGGAGACAGGCCAGTACACCAGGAGACGTGGAGGGGGCCGTAGGAGGACAACGACCCCGCAGCAGGACCGCTATCTGGTCCTTTGTGCAAGGAGAAACAGGAGGAGCACTGCCGGAGCCCTACAAAACGACCTTCAACAGGCCACTAATGTGCAGGTTTCTGCTCAAACAGTGAGAAACAGAATGCATGAGGATGGTATGAGGGCCTGACGTCCACAATTGGGGCCTGTGCTCACAGCCCAACACCGTGCAGCCCGATTGACCTTTGCCAGAGAACATCTTGGTTGGCAGATTCGCCATTGGCGCCCTGTGCTCTTCACAGATGAGAGCAGGTTCACACTGAACACATGTGAAAGACGTGAGAGAGTCTGGAGATGCTGTGGAGAACGTTCTGCTGCCTGCAACATCCTCCAGCATGACCGGTTTGGCGGTGGGTCAGTGATGGTCTGGGGAGGCATATCCTTGGAGGGCCGCACAGACCTCTACGTGCTAGCCAGAGGTACCATGACTGCCATTAGGTACCGGGATGAGATCCTCAGACCCATTGTCAGACCACATGCTGGTGCAGTGGGCCCTGGGTTCCTGCTCATGCATGACAATGCTCGTCCTCATGTGGCCAGAGTGTGTCAGCAGTTCCTGTATGTCGAGGGCATTGATGCTATGGACTGGCCTGCACGTTCCCCAGACCTGAATCCAATCGAGCACCTCTGGGACATCATGTCTCGTACCATCCGCCAACGCAATGTCGCACCACAGACTGTCCAGGAGTTGACCGATGCCCTGATCCAGGTCCGGGAGAGATCCCTCAGGAGACCATCCGTCGTCTCATCAGGAGCATGCCCAGACGTTGTAGGGAGTGCATACAGGCACGTGGAGGCCACACACACTACTGAGCCTCATTTTGAATCGTCTTGAAGAATTTCCACAGAAGTTGGATCAGCCTATGTTCTCATTTTCCACTTTGATTTTGAGTATGATTCTGAATCCAGACCTTAATGGGCTAATGATTTTGATTTCCATTGATCATTCTTAGGTTATTTTGCTCTAAACACATTCCTCTGTCTAATAAATAAAGATTTTCAGCTGAAATATTTCATTCATCGAGGTCTATATTGTGTTTTTAGGTGTTCCCTTTATTTTTTTGAGCAGTATAGTTAAAAACTCCACTGCCATCTCTCCTAAACATCTCCATGCCTCCACAGGTATGTCATCAGGACCAACTGCCTTTCCACTCTTCATCCTCTTCATAGCTGCCCTCACTTCCTCCTTGCTAATCCGCTGAACTTCCTGATTCACTATCCCTACATCATCCAACCTTCTCTCTCTCTCATTTTCTTCATTCATCAGCCCCTCAAAGTATTCCTTCCACCTTCTTAGCACACTCTCCTCGCTTGTCAGCACATTTCCATCTCTATCCTTGATCGCCCTAACTTGCTGCACATCCTTTGCAGCTTGGTCCCTCTGTCTAGCCAATCGGTACAAGTCCTTTTCTCCTTCCTTAGTGTCTAATCTGTCATACAACTCACCATACGCCTTTTCCTTTGCCTTTGCCACCTCTCTCTTTGCTTTACGCTGCATCTCCTTGTACTCCTGTCTACTTTCTTCATCTCTCTTACTATCCCACTTCTTCTTTGCCAACCTTTTCCTCTGTATAATTTGCTGTACTTCCTCATTCCACCACCAAGTCTCCTTGTCTTCCTTCCTCTGTCCTGATGACACACCAAGTACCTTCCTAGCTGTTTTCCAGCCATCTGGCAACTTTTCACTACCACCCAGTGCCTGTCTTAACTCCTGCCTGAACTCCACACAACAGTCTTCCTTCTTCAACTTCCACCATTTGATCTTCGGCTGTGTCTTCACTCGCTTCCTCTTCTTGGTCTCCAAAGTCATCCTACAGACCACCATCCGATGCTGCCTAGCTACGTTCTCCCCTGTCACCACCTTGCAGTCTCCAATCCCTTTTAGATGGCGCCTTCTACATAAGATATAGTCCACCTGTGTGCACTTTCCTCCACTCTTGTACGTCACCCTGTGTTCCTCCCTCTTCTTGAAATATGTATTCACCACAGCCATTTCCATCCTTTTCACAAAATCCACCACCATCTGTCCTTCCACATTTCTCTTCTTGACTCCATACCTTCCCATCACCTCCTCATCACCTCTGTTCCCTTCACCAACATGTCCATTGAAGTCCGCTCCAATCACCACTCTCTCCTCCTTGGGTACCCTCTCCACCATGTCGTCCAACTCACTCCAGAATTCTTCTTTTTCATCCATCTCACACCCAACTTGCGGGGCATATGCGCTGATAACATTCAGCAATAAACCTTCAATTTCCAGCTTCATACTCATCACTCTGTCTGACACTCTCTTCACCTCCAGCACGCTCTTGACATACTCTTCCTTCAGAATTGCCCCTACCCCATTACTCCTCCCATTCACACCATGGTAGAAGAGTTTGAACCCACCTCCGATACTCCTGGCCTTACTCCCCTTCCACCTGGTCTCTTGCACACACAGTATTCCTACCTTTCTTCTTTCCATCATGTCAGCCAGCTCTCTCCCTTTACCAGTCATAGTGCCAACATTCAAAGTTCCAACTCTCACCTCCACATGCCTACCCTTCCTCCTCTCTAGCTGCCTCTGGACATGCTTTCCCCCTCTCCTTCTCCTTCACCCAACAGTAGCATAGTTTCCACCGACACCCTGCTGGTTAACAGTACCGGTGGCGGTCGATGGTAACCCGGGCCTCGACCGATCCAGTATGTAAGACTTATTTATGATCCGCATATTTGATTTGGCAAAGATTTTACGCCGGATGCCCTTCCTGACGCAACCCTCCCCATTTGTCCGGGCTTGGGACCGGCACTAAGGATGCACTGACTTGTGCATCCTTAGTGGCTGGGTTCTGTTAGCCAAGGACTACCGAGCCTATTCATCCGTGATCGTTACAATCTTTGTATTACCTATAATGGTCTTATGATACTAATTATAATTGTGCTTCATCTTAAATTTAAATAATTAATCATTTTGAAAATTATAAACACATAAATAATTCTGGTGCCCCCTCCGGCAGTTGGTGTCCTACGCACAGTGCGTGATGCGCACTATGGGAGCGGCGGCGCTGCTCATTCCACTTCCCGACCACTCAGATCCTCAAACCTTGGTATTTTATCCATCCCCGACGCCAACTGCAAAACAAAAGGTGACCATACCTTTGCAGTTTTAGCCCCAAGCCTCTGGAATAATCTTCCCCAATCCTTTAGATATGCTGTTAGAGTCCGCAGTGGTGTAGCGGTCTAAGCATCGGCTTTGTGTCGATGCAGTTGCCCACGGGGGACTGGGGTTCGCGCCCCGGTCTTGTCAGATCCGACTATGGCCGGACTCGATGAAGCAGCAATAATTGGCAACGCTGTCTTCGGGAGGGAGAAGGTGTTGGTCACATGAGTGAGTGAGTGAGTGAGTGGGTGTGTGGGGAAAAAGCAGCGGTTCGGCCTGGATTCGCCTTGTCACGAAAGTGGCGAGGCTGTCTCCGGCCGGAGAGACGCAGTTGGCGAACGCATTCAGTACGAGGGTGGATGTTTGAACTAAAATAGGGATCGATTGGCCACTAAATTGGGGGGGGGGGAAGGCAGAAATAAAAAAAAAGATTTGCTGTTAAGTGGCCTCTAAAAGCCCATCTTTTCAGGCAAACCTTTTTATAGACCCCCACCCCTGCCTTCTGTCTTGGTTCGTTTTTAGCTTGGTCTGTTAATCCCTATGCCACGTTTTATAGTCATTCAATTTATTTTACGTATTTATTCGTATTTTGTGTATTGAGTGTAAAGCACTTTGTTTTTAAAAGTGACATATAAATAAAATTTTGTTTGCTTGCTTGTTTGCTTGTTAGGTAACTTGTCGGAACACTAACCGGAAAAAAACCTGTCACTGTTTCAGTTGATCAAAAAATATAAAAAAGTACACTGAAGAGGTTCAAATATGATGTATAACCAAACACCGGCCAAAATAATTATAAAAAAACTGTGTTAATAGACCCTTTTATGACCTACATCACGCATAGTATGCGCGCGCATTTTGGCAGCAAAATCACGTGATCGCTGTTTACCAATTGTAAAAGTTGAAAAGTATCACAATCACACGGAGCAATAGAGAGAAGTTTTATGTGGTCGATGCTCAACAGCGCCCCCCACCACCACCACCACCAGTTCACTTTTCACTTTCACGTTATCATTGACTCGTCCTTGAACAAGACATTGGACACTTCCCACTGCTCACAGAGGTTATCTAACCTGTAGGCTTATTGTTACGGCCACGGGTGTGTCCGTATAGTTTTGTGTTGCCTCCTGTATCACTCTGACTCTACATTCAGGTATCCGCCAGGTGCTCCTCATCACCTAATCAACCGGTCAACGAATCATCCAATTTTCATCAGCTGTGCAGTCTCCCATTTAAACCCCCACATGTGTTCAGTTCACCGGCCAGCTAGTTTAGTTTGTGTGATGTAGTTTGTGTTTGTAACGTCTGGCCCGTTTTTGGTTTAGTTTGCATTGTGACTATTTTGAGTTATGTTTAGTTGTTTAGCTCTTTTGGGCGAGGGGATCAAGGTAAGATGCCCATGGGCAAACACCCCATCACGTAGCTTACCTCTGTTAGACACACTAGGTTAGCAGCGGTTGCCACCTTTTTGTCTTTAGGTTTGGTGCTTTTCAGCACTGTCAAGGGTGGGTTACTTTTGTTAATAGTTTGTTTTGGCAACCGTTCGGTTCCCTTGTCCTGTCATTGTTAATAAATATATTTATTATATCGATACGTTTATGTCTCACTGTGTTGCACCCTCACCTCACTGTTACTCAGTACACTAATAGTTGCACCCTCTCCAGACCGAGGGTCGTAACACTTATAAAGAGAATTACACCAAAGTAGTGTCTTCTGAAATTTGTTGCGGGGACAGTTGCTGCTAGATAAATGGACGTCAGGTTAGGTGGCGGTGTTTCCAGCTAGAGAGAGGTGCATGGTAACAAACTCTAAGGGAGGACAGCTGTGGCACACACACACACACACACACCAGCATTACTAATCATTATCTATGGATAGAGGTACACCGGCACCAACATGCTCAGTAACGATAAAGATACTTGAACATTGCCTGGCTCAGCAGCCACATAAACCACACACACACACACACACACACAGCGCAAAATCCAATTGTACACCCAACAAAAACTGTACCCAATAAACAATAATATTGAAATAAGCAATAGGCCACGACAGTCCGAAATTCTAAGTTAGCTTACTTTTGATTACTGCAGCAGGAGACGATGGGGTTTGGTGTTGAACACTGCGCCAGTATTGGTTGTGGTTGCTATAGTTACCAAGCCTCCTTTCCGGTCAGCCTGCGTTGCAGTCTCTGTTGTTCTTCCTGTTTTAACAAAATGGCTGCCGCCGCACGTTTCCATCTGCGTTGTGTGATTCATTGATGTCGTCTCTCATTACTGGCGATCCACGCCAGTAATGAGAGACGAAGAACAACAGAGACGAAGAACAACAGAGACTGCAACGCAGTCAGACCGGAAAGGAGGCTTGGTAACTATAGCAACCACAACCAATACTGGCGCTGAAATTATTCCATTATAGTCCAACGAGTCAGTTCTCTCTGAAAGGAGAGCAGGGACAAAGACTTCAGTCTATATGTCATCACTGATGTCCTGATCAGGGGCGACAATCTGATAACAACTTTGGAGGGGACAATTACATTAAATTTTCTACGGGCGGAATATTGGGGGGATATATCATATTTTTCCCAGGATGGAGGGGTCGTGTCCCCCCCCCCCGGGATTTCTGCCTATGGTCCTGATGCCAGTTTTTATCCAACTTACAGTTGAAAGGAGTCTTTCAACACTACAGCTTGTTATGGGTAAGGTGACGAGGGCCTGTAGGAGACGCTTCATTTTGGGAAATATGTCACTGGGACATGCATCGAGCATTTCAACAAGTGATGAAAAGGCCCTGTCTGCTGTGACCTTTCTCTTCAGGTGCTGTACAAACACTTCATGTTCTGCATCTTCCACAGCAACAGAAGAGTGTGTGCTGGCAGGCTGTATTAATGCCTTGTCACCAAAGGTGTTTGGCCGAGGCAAGCAAGCAACAGCGGCTCTTATAAACCTGTGCGAGTCCACCTTAAAACGAGTGTTCAGTTCCATGATCTGCCTGTCTAGTATATCATTCCATATATCTTTTTTAGGTCTGTGTTGTCCTTTACAAGTGATGCTTTGCCCACGATAGATTCAACCTGCACCCAGAGGGACCCAGTGACATCCCAGCTCAGAATGTCCTGTTTCTTCATCAGGTCATGTCAGTGTCATTACTTTATCAAAATCATTTTCTGTATTCCTGCATGTATTGCAGCTCTCCTTAAGACACTTAATTAGATCAATACTATCGGTAACTGATACTGTGGAAGATTGCATCACTCATTTCAAACAACTTGTTGAAAGTGACAAATAGAAGCACACTTTTTTTTCGTTTGCATTTGCTTAAGTAGAGTCAGCTTCAAGTTTTGTGTGGCCGGAGCTTTCAGAGAATTCAGCAAAGGTCTCCAAAATTGGACCAAAAAATGTCAAGACTTTACTTACTGCACTTGACCACGAGTTCCATCAGACATCGCAGGATCTGTCTAGTTCCAAAGTGGCAGCTGTTGTTGGATTTCCATAAATCTAGCATGTCCATGTGACCCTGTCATGAAACTCTGCACGTTCTTAATGACATGGAACAAGGTTGAAATTCTTCGGGACACCTGTGATGTTGTACACCTGTGATGAGGTTTAGCCGGTGGGAATTGCAATGCACATATATGACGTGGGGAAACATTTCCTTTAAAATCAGATGTACCCCTCCTTTGTTGCCGGATATAACCGATGCCCCATTGAAACCAAATCCAATGCACAACGCAGGGTCCAGCTGCAACGGCTCCAGTACTTGCAGGATCTTTGCTGATACAGCATTTGCATTCATGACCCCAGTCTCCACAAAACCTAGAGCCCTTTCCGTCAACAATGCCTTGTATGCTGGCTTGCATGTATCTGATACAGACTGTCACAAGGTCTCATTTTGATAAGTCTTCACACTCGTCTACCAAAATTACACAGTATATGTCTGTCTCATCATGCATATCTGTCTTTATTTTGCATGTAAGTAGCGATGCTACAGTTTCCAGTATCTCATGCTGGATGTTGGGGCTCATGAGTTTCCCATTGCTAGGTAATTCCTCCAGCTGCTGTTTTATTTTTTGGTCATACTCAGAGATCAGTTGAACTAATTCCGAGAAGTTGCCTCTGTTTAATGCTTCTTCGTTTTCACGATTGCCCACGCAACGGGATGTCTTGTATCTTGATGTCTTGATATCAAAGAATAAAACGAGGTCTATTACAACTTTAATGTGCTCTCTTTACCATTCCACAAACACTCTGTTGATAGCATCGTTGTTCAGCAGGTTGATAATTCCCCATCCTGGCTGATGGCTTTACTTGTATTCTTCAGTTCTGCCCAGCACTGTAACATGTTCCCTGCTACCCTCATGTTTAACACAAAATTTGGCAAGATGTTTCCAGTCTTTGAAGCCAGTTTTTATGAATCAGAATCAGAATCCTATTTATTGGCCATGTAAGTTTGCACAAACATGGAATTTGACTCCGGTTTTGTGGCTCTCTCAGTGTACTTAACCATAGAATAACATTACAACACAACAAATCAGCCCTAAATGGTCGCTTCGGGAATATGGTGACATGCCTTACAAAACTCAGCGTCCCTCGAAAAGCTGTGCTCTGGCCATAAGAATCTCTCATACCACTGGGCAGAGTAACTCGTAGCTTTGCCTGCTGTTGTGGTCACTGGGAATGAACTGTGTGTAGACTGGGTCGCAGGTTCATCTATAGTGGACAAGTCTGACAGAGCTTGTACGTCCTCAGTGCTGGGGCGAGCCAAGTCTGGAACAATTGAACACTAGTAAAAAACGGTTTATATTCATTCTTGGGGATTTGAAATATTTACGTTTGCTTTTCTGAGTGCCTGGCTGCAGGTACATGTGCTTTGGCATGGAGGGGTGGATGTCGTCATAGGAAAATCAAGCGCTAAGTCACATGCTGCTGTGGATGGGGAAAGGGTTGAATTAATAGCCACGTACATGTTGTTACTTGGCACTTGTTGAGAAACTGGCACAGGAGTAGGTGTCTCTTCCTCCTGCTCCTACTTGTCTTTTTGTTAGAAACTTAAGCAAACTGCTTTGTTTGGGCTTGTTTGTTTTTGTTTTTTCAACCTACAGTAATAGTAGTTCTCTGTTCCTCTGCAATGGCCTGGGTTGTACACTGAGTGAAAGAGGAGGGGCTGCTCACAATCTGGCATTTGTGAAATGCACTGTCACTCAAAAAAATCTGATTTTCATTAAAAAACCAGACACAAGAATTGTTTCATATTTATTGTTCGTGTATTCAGATAATTGAAACAGTATTAATTGTTTGCTATTCACTGGATGATCCAGAAAAACGGGAAACCTTCTGATTGGGTGGGCCTGAGCGCCAAATAGGTGGCCCAGGCCCACCAAAACCCACCCACAGCTACGCGTCCAGAGGACAGTGTGTACACTGAGTGTCAATTACTGTCCACATGTAATGTATTTCATCGCAGAGAGCCAAAGTTATCCAAACACTACACATGCGATACGTGGAGAATGTTTGGCTGACTTGTACAAACGGAAGGAGTGAGGGAGGGAAGTCTCATTTTTAAAAGATTATAAAACAGAATGTTGGGAGTTTTCATCAAATCACTAAAGCTGTTCCAGACAGCACCAGACAGTAAGAAAGCATTTAAGCCCTGTAGCTATCAGACTAGTTGTCCAGCATGTTAAGTTACTCTGTTATGCAGGTAAGAAAGATTATCTTCAGTAAATTGTGCAGACAGGACATTTTCTCAAACTGTCCTTTGAAAGCAACAGAACACAAGGGAGGTCAGGGAACATCTGTGGAGAAAAACGGGTCACTTTTAAGAACAATCAGACATCCGGACAGGCTCTGGGACAGAATGGGAAAGAATTATATAGAAAGCATGGCTTACTGATGTGTAATTGAGCCCAAATAATCAAGTCCAAACCTTTTACACTGGAGTTACTGGGAGATTGTGTTTCAAACAGAACTGTTTTTTTTCATGACAAGTTTGCAGAGTAATTTACTTGTCACTCTGCAGGGGTAGAGATGACTTGAGGTGAGGACTCTTGGAGAGAGCCGGAGCAGAGGAATGGAGGAGAGGACTAAAGAAAAGAAAGAGGGAGAAAGTGAAGGCGAGGAGGCCGAGGGGAGAGAGGAGAAGGGGGATGGGGCAGACAAGAGTGCTGAGGTCTGCTTCTCCCTCCCGGGCTAAAGTAAATTCCTTCATAATAACTCCACCTCTAGAGCTGAGGCCCATTGCATCACCACATATGTTGGTCTTGTCACTGTTATTGTTATTAGTATTGTGTAATCCAACAGGACAGGACAGGCTGTGGTGTGGATTTTCTGTGGTTCTTTTTTGATCTATTTAACCTTTATTTAATCAAGAAAGTCTCATTGAGACAAGTAGTCTCATATCCAAAAGAGCCCTGACCAAGACAGCAGCAGCACACACATTTAGGTTGCACAAAATACGAGGAACATGAAATAAACATAAATAAATGAATAAACAAGTCAATGCAATTAACATAATCTGATATGGTGGCTGCAGCACGCACAGACGCAGCGGCTTTGTGCTGCTCTTACCAGTGCTTCTTGTTATTAGTATACGATGAGAAGAAAATGAGCGCAAACCTTCACCTCACTCGCAAAGAACTTTGAAAGATTGGCACGGACTGTACAGAACACTATTTCAACTAAAAATAAATAACGCAGGCGATTCTCAGACCACCGGGTCTAACCTGGATCCCTATCCACGGGGGGAGGCGACGCAGAAGGCGCAGGGAGAGGAAACAGAAGCTGGGTAAGTGAGCTGGTTTGCTAGCCCGACTAAGGGTTGCTTCATACAAAACTCCTCTCCCTAGTGTTTTTCTCGCAAATGTAAGATCACTTGCCAACAAAATGGATGAGCTCAGACTGAGTATCACTACACAGATAACTAAAATGGACTGCTGCGTTCTGATTTTCACGGAGACGTGGCTCAATCATACATACCGGTTGCTGCAGATGAGCGAACAGGCCTCTCGCTCCATCGCACCCACAGAACATCTGACTCGCAAGGAATCAGGTGGGGGACTTTGTGCTTACATAAATGAAACATGGTGCATGAACACGACCACAATTCATAAATTCTGCTCTCTGGACCTGGAATATCTGATGCTTAAGTGCTGACCGTTTCACTTAGCCAGGGAATATACAGTTGTTTTTGTCATGGCAGTATACATACCGCCACAGGCTAATGCTAAGCTAGCGCTTGGACACATATGACACCATCAGTAAACATCAGACCGCGCACTCTGATGGAGTTTTCATCATTGCTGGGGACTTCAGTCAAACAAACCTCATAAATGTTCTTCGCAGATTCTATCAACATGTCAAATACACAACAGAACTGTTAAAGTTTGGCATGAGGGAGCCACCTCTCAACTCCAGGACTGTTTTGAACACACAGAATGGAGTATATTTGCCCATCAAACAGACCTGAGGGACGGGATACACTTCATCTGCATTGTCATACATGAACCACTGCATGGACAATGTCACTGTTAGAAAAAGGATCCGAATGTATCCAAATGAGAAACCATGGATGAACAGCGATGTCAAATGGTTGCTCAGGGCAAGCGACATGTCTTTTAAATCAGGAGACACTTCAGCCTACGGCATTGCCAGAGCGAACCTAAGACAGGTATCACATCTGCAAAACACAACTACAAACTCTGAATAGGGGAGAGCTTCAACAGTAATCCCAACCCATGGAGGATGTGGCAAGGCATCCAGGCCATCACAGATTATAAAAGGGAAAATAACACAGCATACACCAGCCAAAAACACTGCCAAGCTAGCGGTGGAACTTAACATCTTTGCTCTGTTTGACAAAGACAATAACCAAACTCCAGTTGGTTTCAAACTGTTGGAAGATCCACAGACCCTTGTTCTACACACTCCAGAATGGTGGTGGACCCCTCACAGCATCAACAAATGGAGTGCAGCAGGGCTTGATGGTGTACAAGGGCATGTACTCCAGGCCTGTACTGACCAGCTCACAGAGGTTTTCACACACATTTCAACCTCTCTCTATCCTTATGCACAGTCCCCGCATGCCCTAAAATCCAGCATCATCGTGCCCGTTCGCAAAAAAACCCCCCCCAAAAACTGTGGTAACCTGTCCCAATGACTATCGGCCAGTCGCTCTCGTCCCTGTCATTTCAAAATGCGTTGAATGACTGGTACACACTCACATCAAAGACACTGTCCCAGCTGATCTAGACCAATACCATTTTGCCTACCGGGCAAACAGATCGACTGAGGACACGATCTGTGTGGCTCTAAATACAGCCCCCTCTCACCTGGAAAGACCCAACACCTACGTCAGGATGCTTTTTGTTGATTACAGCTCGGTGTTTAACACCATCGTACCAAACAAGCTGATGGACAAACTCCACAAACTAGGACTAACTCCCTTCCATTTGCAATTGGATACTGGATTTCCTCATCAACTGCTTCCAAACTGTAAGACTGGGCAAGCACACATCCTCCACCTTCATCCTGAGCACCGGCATCCCCCAGGGCTGTGTGGTGAGCATGCTCCTTTATGCACTGTTCACACATGACTGCCAAGTTAAACACTATTGTTAAGTTTGCGGATGATATGACAGTCATCGGGCTCATATCAGACAATGATGAAGCCGCATACACGGAGGAGGTCCAGAACCTGGAAACGTGGTGTGCTAACAACAACCTGATCTTAAACACCAAAAAGACCAAGGAGATTATTGTGGACTTTAGGACCTCCAAGAAGATCTCACACAGTCCTGTGCACATCAACACAGAGGCTATGGAGAGAGTCCCCAGCTCCAGGTTCCTGGGAGTCACCATCACAGAGGACCTCTCCTGGGCTGACAACGCCGACGCCTTTATTTTCTGAGGAGGCTAAGGAGAGCCAACCTCCTCCAAAAGATGCACCACAGAGAGCATCCTAACAAACTGCATGACAGCCTGGTACAGCAGCTGCACCAAAGCTGACAAAAAAAGCCCTGCAGCGTATTGTGGAAACAGCACAGGACATTGTTGGCATTGAGCTGCCTTCACTAGAACATCTTCACAGTACTCGCTGTGTGAGGATGGCTAAGAATATCATAAAAGACATTACACACCCTGGACACCATCTGTTTCAGCTCCTCCCATCAGGTAGGCACTTCAGATCAATCTGCACACGCACAAATAGACCAAAAAACAGCTTCTTTCCTAAAGCTGTGACACAAATGAACTCAGGCATCTCCTCAGTCTGACGAGACTGATGTGCTGCCACCGTTACGCATGTGAAATATTTGCAATATTTACTCACATGCCACTTTAAGCCACTTCATATCTGTCCACTGCACCTTTTCTGCATTTTTGCTGATGATGTTTTTGCACCTCGTAAGTTGTATTTTATTATTTTATTTTATATATTATACTGCTTATATTTTGTTCTTATATTGTTTAGACTGCATTTTTTATTGCTGATATTTTATGTCTTATCTTTTTTACGTCTTGTTTGTTCTTTGTATGCACCATTTGATGTTGGCACAGCTGTAGTTTCGCTGTGCTTGCACATACAATGACAAAGCTTTGAATGATAATATTAAAGGCTAAAGTGTGCATGCACAAGGTGTAGTGGAGTCCATCGCCGGTAAATTAATGGGTTTCTTAAGTCCCCCAGTGGAATCACATTAGGCAGTTTCAGGTCCTTTTCCAGCGGGTTCCAGGCAGAAGGTGCAGAATAAGAAAACGCCTTTTTTGCCGAGCTCAGTACGGACTGTGGGGACCGACAACGTCAAATATTCTTGAGATTGTAAGCCAATAGCAGCTAATATTACAGGAGATGTAAACACACACGTATGCACAAACACAAACACACACACACACACACACACACACACACACACACACACACAAATAAATAAATAAATAAACATATATATATATATATATATATATATATATATATATATATATATACTATATTATATGTAATTTCCCCTCGGGGATGAATAAAGTATTCTGATTCTGATTCTATTCTGATATATGTATATATAGATATATAGCTATATAGATAGATAAATATAAGAGGCAGCAAACCAAGGATGGAATATTAAGAATAAATGTATGCCAATGAATATAGTATCTACGTATGGTGAGAGAAGACGAGTTTGCTAAGGTGTACAGAGTACAGTGACATGTAAGGGGCTTACACCCGGTGGTGATCCTCAGAGCACTTTGGTAAGCAGTAGCCAACATGTGAAGACAATAACTTAACTCTGAACTCAAGTCCTCGTGGACTCACAGTACTGTTTTCTATTTTATCAAGTAGTTCATTACATTCACCTGTTGTGTCAGGTCGAAATATGTGTGTGTGTGTGTGTGTGTGTGTGTGTGTGTGTGTGTGTGTGTGTGTGTGTGTTTGAACAGGCAGAGTAAAAGCTTATGGACACCAGGCCGTGCTGGATTGTATTACGATGATTAGAAGTGTATCTACTGTATTGTACTGTTGTCATCCTGCTTTATGTCCATGCTCTGTGAAATAACACGCACACACACAACCACTGTGTGTTTTTGTGTTTCCCTTGGCACACGATGCCTATAAGCTGGGGTGGGGCTGGGGTAGTGGCGAGGCTAGAATACTCTCTGAACACTTGATTAAAAACACCTGTACACCTTCTTCATGCAATTATCTAATCAGCCAATCATATGGTAGCAGTATAGCTCATAAATCATACTGATACAAGTGGAGAGCTTCTGTTAATGTTCACATCAACCATTAGAATGGGGGAAAAACGAGATCTCAGTGATTTCTACTGTGGCGTGATTGTTGGGGCCAAACGGGCTGGTTTGAGTATTTCTATAACTGCTGATCTCCAGGGGTTTTCATGCACAGCAGTCTCTAGAGTTTACTCAGAATGATGTAAAAAAAAAACAAGAAATAAAAATCCAGTCAGAGACAGTTCTGTGGACGGAAACACCTTATTGATCGGGGAGGTCGACAGAGAATGGCCACTGTGGTGAGCAGGAAAGCATCTCAGAATGCAAAACACGTTAAACCTTGAGGCAGATGGGCTACAACAGCAGAAGACCATGTCGGCTTCCACTTCTGTCGGCCAAGAGCAGAAAGCTGAGGCTGCAGTGGGCACAGGCTCACCAAAACTGGACAGTTGAAGACTGGAAAAATGCAGCCTGGTCTGATGAATCTTGATTTCTGCTGAGACACACAGATGGTAGAGTCAGAATTTGGCACCGGCAGCATGAAACCATGGACCCAACCTGTGTTGTGTCAACAGTCTGGGCTGGTGGCAGTGCTGTAAGAGTATGAGGAATGTTCTCTTAGCACATTTTGGGCCTGTTAATACCAATCAATCACCGCTCGAATGCCACAGCCCATTTCAGTGTTGTTGATGACTATGTGGGTGGCACAGTGGCACAGTGGTAAGTGCGGTCACCTCACAGCAAGAAGGTTCTGAGTTCGAGCCCTAGGGTAGTCCAACCTTGGGGCTCATCCTGGTCGTCCTCTGTGTGGAGTTTGCATGTTCTCCCCGTGTCTGCGTGGGTTTCCTCCCACAGTCCAAAGACATGTAGGTCAGGTGAATCGGTCGTACTAAATTGTCCCTAGGTGTGAAGGTGTGTGTGTTGGCCCTGTGATGGCCTGGTGGCCTGTCCAGGGTGTCTCCCCGCCTGCCGCCCAATGACTGCGGGGATAGGCTCCAGCATCCCCACAACCCTGAGAGCAGGATAAGCGGTTTGGATAATGGATGGATGGACGATGACTATGTGCATCCAGCCACAATTTACCCGTCTTCTAATGGCTACGTGATAATGCACCATGTCACAAAGCAAAAGTTGTCTCAAACTGGTTTCATGAACCTGAGAATGAGTTCAGTGTTCCTCAGTGGCCTCCCCAGTCACTGGATCTGAATCCAATCGAACATCTTTGGGATGTGGTAGAACAGGAGATTCGAAGCATGAATGGACAGCTGACAAATCTGCAAAAATTGTGCGATACAATTCTGTCAACGTGGACCAGACTCACCAAGGAATGTTTCCAACATCTTGTGGAGTCTATGCCACAAAGAACTGACGCTGCTTTGAGACCGAAGTAAGGACCTACCCACTATTAGTATAGCGTTCCTAATTAAGTGCTCAGTGAGTGTACACCACTTGGGGTGGACACTATAAATAGTTTGCACAGTGAAGTTGTTACAGTCCAATAGATGGTGGTAATGCAACATTCATGGATGCCAACCGCCGTAAAAAAACACAGAAGAAAGCTAACTAACAAGTATGAAACCATACAGGCCCACGTCGCACCTGATGCGAGTTGCAAGCGTGTCCTACTAAATGTCCCTCGCAGGTCATCCATGAGCGAGTGAGTGAGTGAGTGAGTGACCACAATTTGCAATGCATAGCCCACAGCGGCGGTTGCACACGCAACATGGGAAAAATAGAGTGGCAGTCTCACAGCTGCATCCTCGATTTGCTAAGATCTGCAGCACAAAGCTGCAGTGCACTGAAAAGAGGGACTAGAGGTGTAATTCTTGCAGGGAAAATGTTCAGGTTTTTGTTTATTCTCGGGGAGTTGGTAAACCTGCCATTTTTGTGCGGTGGGGCAATTTTAAGGACATCTGTTAAAAGCAATGAATGTTGTTGCACAGTAAAAAAATGTAGAACACACACGCTGCACCCTTCCACTCTGAACGGGACTTGTTCCTTATTTGTTTTTTTCAATAAGACGCCACACACTGGAATTGCAGTTCTGCAAGGAAACAAATTCGGGAAACAAATTCTATAGGAGTTTGCATGCAAAGGGTGTGTCTGAGAGTGTGTTTATGAGGGTGCATGTAGGTGGGTGGGTGGGGGCTGAAATATTTGTATCTACAAAAGGGAGGCCCTGCAGAAAAAGTTTGGGAACCACTGGCCTAAACCTTATTCACTGGAACAAATCATGTAGAAACAAGTAAAGTGCAGCTGAGTGGCACAGAGTAAAGTCAAGTAGGACACAGTAGAGTAGGGGGATTTCGAGGGTCGGGTACTGTGATGAAATGAGACAGCTGACAGCACCAAACTCACTAGAACACAAAAAACAACACGCCTTTATGATCTTAAGAGGAGAGTAAAAGGAGGAGAGACAGGAGACGAGAGAGGAAACACATAAATTGAATAATTTGTACTTAACTCATCTAGAATACAGTCTCTCTCTCTCTCTCTCTCTCTCTCTCTCTCTCTCTCTCTCTCTCTCTCTCTCTCTCTCTCTCTCTCTCTCTCTCTCTCTCTCTCTCTCTCACACACACACACACACACACACAAAGCAGCAGTAAGTCATAATGGAGTCATCACAAGAGACTGATCCAAAGTTACACCCAAAGAGAGAGAGGGGGGATGAAGGAGGGGTTAAGAAGAAAGCGAGACCAAGGTTAGGGACCAGCAGTGAGAGAGGAGACCAGGAGGGGAGAAAGAGAGAGGAAAAATGCAAATAAGGGAAGCCTAGCCTTTGAGAGGAGACAAAAGAAGAATGGAGGAGAAAGATGGAGACAAAAAGATGGGAGACAAAGAGAGGAGAGACATTGTTAAAATGAAAATAAAAACAGAAAAGTGGGGATGCTAGATGAAGAGAGAGAGAAAGAGAGAAGGAGGTAGCCTAATCTGGGCTACACGTGAAAGCTTTTGGATGGATGCATGGGTGATAAAATGAGATGAGATGAGGAGAACAGAGATGGAAGGAAGGAGGGTGAGAAAGAGAGACTGAAAAGAGAGACCCCACCCTGGTTTTAGAAATGAGGGGATCATGCTGGAAGGAAAAAAAAAACGGGAGAGAGGGAGGGACGGGGGGATAGGTTGAGAACCCCACCCTGGATGACATCGGAGGGGATTTCTGCTCTCAACTACACGACAACAAAACCCAGAACACAAACAGAAGAAACCAGGACTGGACCAGCAGCACGACTGGAACCTGATCTCAGATCAGAGGAATCCATCTGAACCAGCCAAGCCCAAGTCTCCTCTAATCATCTTATATTTTACATTCTCCTCATTTAACTGCTGATGTTTGTATTCCCAGCATTACCATCCTGAGGGTGAACATGCAAACAAATGTCCTTATTGGTACACGCTATAGCTAGTCAACAAATATCCAAACCATGAACGCTTTTGTACTCGCTCATTTTAATGGTTACTGTCTGGTAGACATTTCGTTGGAGAAATGATACAGCAGTGTTTTACATCTTCACCATAGCAGCTAACCAAACACGAAACAATAGCAGATGGTGGTTTGAACCAGGAGCCAAGTTGTTGTGTCTAACAAGCAGATATGTAAGAGCAAGCTGATAGAAGACCTTTACCATCAGATACCACAACGTTACCAGGTAAAACTCAGGTTCAACCATGTACTTTTTTTCAGAGTTGGGGAAGGTGTGACAATATTTCATGTTGAATGGATCTCTGGGGGGGGGGGGGGGCGCAGTGGTTAGTGTGGTTGCCTCACAGCAAAAAGGTCCCGGGTTCGAACCCCGGGGTTGTCCACCCTTGGGGGTCATCCCAAGTCATCCTCTGTGTGGAGTTTGCATGTTCTCCCCGTGTCTGCGTGGGTTTCCTGTGGGTGCTCTAGTTTCCTCTCATGCGAACATGGGAGGAAATGTTCTAGTATGGCCGATTCACCTGACCTGCATGTCTAAATTGTCCCTAGGTGTAAATGTGTGTGTGTTGGCCCTGTGATGGAATGGCGGCCTGTCCAGGGTGTCTCCCCACCTGCCGGGCAATGACTGCTGGGATAGGCTCCAGCATCCCGCGACCCTAAGTTGGATAAGTGGCTCGGATAATGGATGGATGGATCTCTGGGATTTAGAGGTTAAATGCTGCTGCTATTACTATAAGTGGTAAATGTTAAACTTGTGCAAATGGCAGACTGTGCAGTCAGTAACAGTGACCATAATGAAACAGCTGAAGTGTGGGAGGTGTGTCGAAGGTCTGGCTGGGAGAGCTGGCATTGGATCGACTGAGGGAGCCTGGTCTGCTGCATCCGGTGGGCCGACGGACCACGGCCCTTCCCGGAGCTGTGCCCAAAGAGGAAACACCGAGGGCAGTCTGACAGGATGTGCAAGCGGGGCAGGCTAAGCTAACTGCTAGTTGCTAGCCCACGCAGACCGGCAGTTGCGACAGTCATCCTGCGTTCGTTCTCTTGGACAGTGATTTCTTTTTTTTTTTGTTTAGTTTGGATATATGTGTTTAGTTTAGATATATGTGTTCTTAGTTTGGATATGTGTGTTCTTCTTAGTTTGGATATGTGTGTTCTTAATTTGGATATATGTGTTCTTAGTTTGGATATATTTGTTCTTAGTTTGGATATATTTGTTCTTAGTTTGGATATATGTGTTCTTCTTAGTTTGGGTATGTGTTCTTCTTAGTTTGGATATATGTGTTCTTAGTTTGGATATATGTGTTCTTAGTTTAGATATGTGTGTTCTTCGTTTGGATATATGTGTTCTTCTTAGTTTGGATATGTGTGTTCTTAGTTTGGATATACGTGTTCTTAGTTCGGATATACGCTGACCGGCCACTTTATTAGGCACACCTGTCCAACTGCTCGTTAACGCAAATTTCTAATCAGCCAATCACATGGCAGCAACTCAATGCATTTAGGCATGTAGACATGGTCAAGACAATCTGCTGCAGTTCAAACCGAGCATCAGAATGGAGAAGAAAGGTGATTTAAGTGACTTTGAACGTGGCATGGTTGTTGGTGCCAGACGGGTTGGTCTGAGTATTTCAGAAACTGCTGATCTACTGGGATTTTCACGCACAACCATCTCTAGGGTTTACAGAGAATGGTCCGAAAAAGAGAAAATATCCAGTGAGCGGCAGTTCTGTGGGCGAAAATGCCTTGTTGATGCCAGAGGTCAGAGGAGAATGGCCAGACTGGTTCGAGCTGATAGAAAGGCAACAGTAACTCAAATAACCACTCATTACAACCGAGGTATGCAGAAGAGGATCTCTGAACGCACAACACGTCGAACCTTGAGGCAGATGGGCTACAGCAGCAGAAGACCACACCGGGTGCCACTCCTGTCAGCTAAGAACAGGAAACTGAGACTACAATTCGCACAGGCTCACCAAAATTGGACAACAGAAGATTGGAAAAACGTTGCCTGGTCTGATGAGTCTCGATTTCTGCTGCGACATTCGGATGGTAGGGTCAGAATTTGGCGTCAACAACATGAAAGCATGGATCCATCCTGCCTTGTATCAACGGTTCAGGCTGCTGGTGGTGGTGTAATGGTGTGGGGGATATTTTCTTGGCACAGTTTGGGCCCCTTAGTACCAACTGAGCATCGTGTCAACACCACAGCCTACCTGAGTATTGTTGCTGACCATGTCCATCCCTTTATGACCACAGTGTTCCCATCTTCTGATGGCTACTTCCAGCAGGATAACGCGCCATGTCATAAAGCTCGAATCATCTCAGACTGGTTTCTTGAACATGGCAATGAGTTCACTGTACTCAAATGGCCTCCACAGTCACCAGATCTCAATCCAATAGAGCACCTTTGGGTTGTGGTGGACCGGGAGATTTGCATCATGGATGTGCAGCCGACAAATCTGCAGCAACTGCGTGATGCTATCATGTGAATATGGACCAAACTCTCTGAGGACTGTTTCCAGTACCTTGTTGAATCTATGCCATGAAGGATTAAGGCAGTTCTGAAGGCAAAAGGGGGTCCAACCCGGTACTAGCAAGGTGTACCTAATAAAGTGGCCAGTGAGTGTATGTGTTCCTAGTTTGTATATAGTATGTGTTTTTTGTTTGGATTTTTGTGTTCTTAGTTTGGATATATGTGTTTTTAGTCTGGATCTATGTGTTCTAGTTTGGATATATGTGCTCTTAGTTTGGATATATGTGTTCCTAGTTTGGATATATGTGTTTTTTGTTTGGATTTTTGTGTTCTTAGTTTGGATATATGTGTGTTTAGTTCGGATATGTGTTTTTAGTCTGGATCTATGTGTTCTTAGTTTGGATATATGTGTTCTTAGTTCGGCTATAAGTGTTTATTTTGGATATATGTGTTCTAGTTTGGATATATGTGTTTTTAGTCTGGATATATGTGTTGTAGTTTGGATATACTATGTGTTCTAGTTTAGATATATGTGTTCTTGTAGTTTTTGGATATGTGTTTTTGTCTTTGTGTTGCACTGCTGTGGGCTGGGGGAAACAATATTTCATTTCATTCATGTACATGAAATGAAATGACAAAGTGTTCCTGATTCCTGAAGTGTGCAATGTCAATAGTGAAGGGGCACCAAGAGTGATCAGATATTAGCAGTGTCATCACATGTGTCCCGAAGTCAAACAAAAACAGCAATCTTCAGGATTGTAGCTTTGACAGAGAAACATTAGAATGAGCTCCCATTACTTTGTACCATTTATATTAGAAGAGGTTATGTCAAGGCTGAAATCCACTGGCACACATCCCAGAGAAGGCTTGTTCATCAAGAAATGCGAGTTGAGCAGAAAAAGTAGACCCTTTCTTTACTTTGTTGTAAACTCACATTGCTCCAAATGTTAACCCTTAATGCTACAGGGAGAGAAAAAAAACCTTCACACAGATGTATTGACATAGGGGAAAACATCTGATTTTGCAGCTGTGTTCATGACCACAAGATGGTCATGTGAGAAAGAGAGAGAGGTGTGCCGTGAAAAAGACACACGAGAAGCAAGAGCTGAGTGGGAGAGAGGATTTTTATTTTGAACTTCAAGACAGGAGCAGATAAGAGGGATCTGATGGGGTGGATTAGGGACAAGAGCTTGGCTTCAAGAAGGATAGAGGGACGGAAGGGTTTTCCTTGAGAAGATCAGTTTTGACATCTTACAGGCTCGGGCAGTAGCTGCAGGTGTGGCGTCATGGAAAGGATCTCAGGGGACATCAGCATCAAGATTTAATTTCAATATTACTTTTGTTTGATTTACTACCATGGTATGAGCAGAGAATGGAGTAGAATGTCCACTTTAAACATAAGATTCACTCTTACTAATCATATAATATCAGAATAAGCTTTTCCAAATTCCTGTCTAATAATAAAAATAAACTCAGGGTCCCTCCCTGATCTGTATCTGTTTAAGGGCCCTTACATCATATATATATATATATATATATATATATATATATATATATATATATATATATATATATATATATAGTATATATAATTAGTTTGAGGATTAGTGTGTGTGTGTGCATTGTTGCTGTGTGAGGACATGAGATCCTGCCCCTATCCTGAGGCCATAAGAATGAACACCATTAAATTGACAGACAGACATACATAGATAGACAGACACTTTTGATTTTTGAGATACTTTATTGATCCCTGTAGGGAAATTACACTCTGCATCTAACCCATCCTAGCTGTGTAGCTAGGAGCAGGAACTCAAGTTCGTCTTGCCATGCCTCGTTCAGGAGCACAGACAGGAGTATTAACATGCACGTCTGTCTGATGGTGGGGGAAACCGGAGAAAACCCACCGCACGGGGAGAGCATGTCAACTCCACACAGAGGACGACCTTGGATGACCCCCAAGGTTGCACAACCCTGGGGTTCGAACCCAGGACACTCTTGCTGTGAGGCAACAGCGCTAACCACTGGGCCACCGTGCTGCCCACAGATAGATGGATAGATAGTACCTCAGCGGAATTGGTAGTGATTACATGTGTTTGGACTGTGTACGACATGTTATATCAAATATGGTTATTTTATCACATGTGAAGAACATGTTTTGTGTACACTGACATGAACAGTTTGAATGTTGCGTCACATGAAGCTACTTTATCACGTGGAAATGTTCCACTCTCTCAAATTTCCCAGTTGTAAATCACATCTCTTCCCCACACTGCCCATGTGTTTTTATCATGTTCATCATACATGTGGAGCTGTTCATATGGGATTTGCTGCATGTGGAATTCATGTGGCTTTTAATGAAATGAAGCTCCAGGATTGAACACCCAGCCCCCATCAGCCATTCCACTGTGGTTTGTCAAATCTGTTTACAGTGTTCAGGCCTGTTCAGCAAAACTGAAAACATCAGGAGCTCCACGGGATGAAAACAGGTTTCACTGTCATAACCCTGCTTCTGATACCTGTCTCCCTCCCAAGACTCCTCCTCTCAGTCTTTCTTTCTTTTTATCTTTTTATTAAAAAGATTCTGAAAGCATCAGTGATGCATACCTGTCTCCTTGCATGGTAATATATCTTTACAGTCAAAAGGAGAGACACATAAAAAAATCATAAATGTAGGTTAACATGAAGTTTATCAGGGATGATGAAATCCAACATATGCCTGCTCCTTTTTAGGGTCTTCTCCCTGGATACTTTGGGTGGAAAATTAGAGAGACATCCTGGACAGGACCAGTCCATCACAGGGCTGTTACGACTTTGTCTGTTCTCAATTCTCCTGGATCGCCACCTTGCCGTGGTGGTGAAGCTTACGTGTACCAATGACCCCAAGGGCTATGCCGTCCAGAGCTGGGCTCCTCGTAGGGTCACCCAAGACAGATTGGTCAAGGGGGAGGATCCAGACAAAGCGCGATCCAACAAAGACCTCAAAGGCGGAACTGGCAGAAGATGTCTCCAGGTCACAATGGCAGCGAAGGTGGATGAAGGCTGCAACAGAGGGTGGTCCCCAATCATCTTGGTTCTCCATGCCATTGGACTCTGGCCACCCCCTGCCAAGAACCGTGTGGTGGCTGCAGGCACATCAGCCACTTCACATAAAAAGCTGTCACATGCAGGGGTCCTAAAGCACAGTCATACTCGCCCCAAGTGACCACCGATAATGATGGTGATGATGTTCTCAGTTCAGTCACTCATTTTACCTGTTTTTTTCATTTGGTCGCCTTCCTGTTTTATTTTGTAATTCTTACCTGTCTTGTCATTTCAGTTCCTGTCCCTGCTTTGGCCACCAGTCTGTCTTCTCATTATCACCCCCAGACTAACGGTCAAACGGAGCAGGCCAACCAGGACCTGGGACTAATGCTCATTGTGTGGCCTACCAGAACCGGCCTCCTGGAGCACTTGCCTCGCCTGGATCGAGTATGCTCACAACTCCCAGTCAAGCACAGTCTCTGGTATGTCACCCTTTGAATGTGCCATGGGTTTTCAACCACCTATTCCCAGCCCAAGAGGAGGAAGTCTCCATACCCTCAGTTCAGGCCCACCTTCATTGGGTTTGGAAGGATGTCCTGCCACCCTGCTCCGCTCAACTAACTGCAGCCAACGCATTGGAGACCGACATCGGACATCGGCCCCCAGATACTAACCAGGTCAAAAGGTTTGACTATCTTCTAAAGATATCCCATTACAGTCCTATTCTAAGAAACTCACACCCTGTTACATTAGCCCCTTTGAAATTGACTCTATAATCAACCCCATGGCAATAAACTCAAGCTGCTGCCTCACATGAAGATTCATCCCACGTTTCTTGTCTCCCGATTGAAACCTGTCTCCTTCAGTTGTGCCCCCCCCCCTTCATTACGGATGGCCATCTGGCCTACATCGTCCGGCGGTTGCTGGATATACGCCGCTGGGGCTAATAGTATTTAGTCGACTGGGAAGGATATGGACAAGAACAGTGCAGCTGGGTGCCCCACCGGCACATCTTGTGTCCATCCCTGAACCCGAGACTTTCATCGGCAGCACCCAGACAAGCCCTGCAGGTTGTTTTTTTTTACTGTTACCACTGTGTCTGTTCTCATTTCAGTCACTCATTTTACCTGTGTTTTGTTTTTTTCATTTGGTTGCCTTCCTGTTTTATTTTGTAATTCTTACCTGACTTGTCACTTCTATTCCTGCCCCTGCTTTGGCTACCAGTCAACCTTGTGTTTTCCACACCTGTTCCCCATTCCCTGATCAGCTCCTCAGCATAAATACTCCCCTGGTTTCCCTGTGTCCTTGCCAGATTGTCTAGTGTGTTTTGCCGCCTAGTAGTCCAGCATTTTTCGCTTCTTGAACTTTTTGCCTGACCTGTCCATTTTTTTGTCTGCTGCCTGAACTTTGGACTCTGTGTTTGCTGCCTGCCCCTTGCCTGCTCTGTTGCCTGGTTTTGGCCTGACTTCCCGCTAACCTGAACTGAATTCTGAAACTGTTTATCCACCAGCCTGCTGCCTATCTGTTTGTTCACACATTATACTGATCCCCTGGTGTTCAGACTTCTGCCTGCCTCTGCTCATTAAACCAAGTTTTGCCGACTCCTCCTGTCTGGGTGTCCTGCGTTCGGGTCCTCCCCGAGTTCGTAACAAGGGCCAACAAGCAAGAACCCCATGACCCTCTCAGTGTTAGACAGCAGTACTGACCACCATACTGTTATCCCCTTTAACTGGGATATTAAAAGGCTCCACATTCTTGTTGACAATAGTTTGAGCACTGATTTTTGAGTCCCAAGTGGGGAGGTTGCTTGGCTCAGTGAGAAAAGTGTCTTGGTTCACTTCCTGTTGGTTGACTGATGTTAGTAATGCTAAAGCTGTTAAGTAAACAGGTTAAAAATGAATGTAGAGAGAAACTGCTCACAGGGAGCATGTACTGTCACCTACAGTCAGAAGACAAAAGTACACCACTGACAGCTCCCATCAACAACCATATCCATACTGCCCCCTGTAGGGAGTTACGTGGACCAATGCAATAAGACATAAGTGGTTTTTTGATGAGTAAACTGCACACTGGGAGTCCACATACTGGCTTCTTGTATGCACACAGTGATTTTAAAGTCATTATTTGGTGTATTGAAGGAAAAAAACACATGGAAGTTCAGCATATTAAAGGTTTAATTGCCCTAACTGGCTTCACAACACACAAAGGTGATTCCAGAAAACCTTATAATCCAGCTTCTAGTGTACCCCTCTGGTCAATCGTTTACAAACCCAATAAAAATAATTTACAGATGCCTCATTAGAACAGCAGACGTCAGCAAAAATTGCATAATTTCCAGATAGAATAAAAATAGAGAAAACCAGCCGATTACTGAAAAAAGCTGCGTACTCGCCAAATGAAGAGCACTTGAAAACAAAGCCCATCCTGTGATCCTTTTTAACAAAGTGTGCAATTGCTGGGTCATACAGTTTGTCCTTTGACTTCAGCTCCATAGGAAGTTCTTTCTCAACTGAGACTAAAGCCAAGGCTGACAGTTTCCTGTGTATGTTTTTATCCTTTTCAGTGCTGACAATGTTCTCTCCATGGAAGCTGTGGACACAGGGATGGTTAAGTGAGAAGGTGGAGTTTGGGCACACGTTCGGTCAGTCCCTTTTGCTGGAGAAAGTGGAGGAGATCAGGAGGGCTCTGTCCTTCGAAGTCAGACATAGAGTACATTACACATAGCTCAGTCTTCAGATGGGATGTCGAAGTGGGACCCATAACTTCCCTCCAGACTGCAGACAGCTGTGTTGGGGAAGCTCTGCCTATATGCAATAAACTGATGTGGGTCTAGTGGTGCAAGAAACAAGAGTCTCTCGAGGGCTTTGAACCTGTCCCTCACCTGTGTGTGCAGGTTGTCCATTATCCCCTGTGCAGTTGTTGGTAATGAGTGCGCACGTCATACTGTGCTCCAGCCTGGTGCCTTCTGGGTACCCCAGTCTCACCAACGGTTTCCTCATAGATGGCATGGAAGCCCTTCTCCCTGTCAATGATGTCACAAAAGTCACTAATCCTCTTCAGACAAAACGGCATGTCCAACACTTCAGTCTGCAGAATGTCAAACAGTACATCCGAGTGTGCAAAGATGGAGTTGAAGGTAGCCAGAAGGAAACGCAACTCGAAGCTGGACATAAGGTTGACATACCAATCTGCCCAGCAAACGCTGTCATTATCCAAGTCCTCGTGATGATCTACAATGTGCTCAAACACCTCTCGAAGCTCTTCTCTCCTCTCATACACTGTGTTGACCAAGTGAGATGAACACGTCCACCGTGTTGGGGCAATTCTGGGTAGTCGGTGCTCGCATATTACACTTGCGCATGCAAGTGTAGCCCACGGTTTTGTGCTTGTCTGTGCGCAAGTGCGTTAACGTGTGCACGCGCCTGCCTGTGTATGTGTTTGGATTTATTGTATTTAACGATAAGGACAATGACGCAAACTGGAGATATAGAAAAGCCCCCATTTTACCCAAATATTACTCAGTTATTACCACTCATCATAGTTCAGCTACATCTAGCCAATTTTACTCATATATTTGGCTATTTCTGTGTGGCCCTTAATTTTGATTTTCATACCACACGGAATTGAATGGCAAACTGGCAGGTAGAGAAATATGCATTCAAAAGATGGTCAGGAGGTACAAACAATTGTTTCTTTTTTTGGGGGGGGGGTATTTTTTTGCATGTGCGTTAATGCAATTTAATGTCCTGGTAGCAAGGGGCCTGTGAGGATGGACCCCTGTGTAGGCTGAAACACCATCATGGTTTTAACAACTGCTATATGGCATGCACACAGGCTCAGCCGTTAAGCATGGACTGATAAACCTTATATTTCTTTTAAGTTTCCCCCCTTCTTGGCTACTCGGGCAGGACTCACCACGACAGCAAGGCCCATCTCTTTCAACACAGCTCTACAAAATGTCATAACAAGTATATTGAAAAACAACAAACGAATCCATCAATATCATGAACAACGATAGACAGCAATTTCATCAAAAGATAAAGTGCAATTTTACTTTTGTTATGAACATGTCAAATTAAGATAGTTCTCCACAATAATTTGACATAATTCACTCCCAGAGACAGTCCCTCTATCTCTCTCACAGGCAAAAAAACTGCCACATCATCATCAGTGATGGTCCCTGAAGAGATTAAAATAAATTGACAATAGATATTTCTCTAGTGCTCATGTGACTATGTAGGCTGTAATAATTCTCACTATACATTCGGGCAGTGCTACAAGTGAGTAGGGAGTGATTCTGGACACGAGTCTTATGGCTTGTGGGTAAAAGCTCTCCGTAAACCTGTTGTTTCGGGGCCCGAACGCTCCGGCACCATTTTCCAGATGGCAACCGAGTGAACAGTTTGTGGCTGCGATCCCCAACTATCCAGTGGACTTGTTTCCTGCACCTCTGGGTGTAGAGGTCCAGTATGGCTGGTAGCTCAGCCCTGATGATGTGCTTTGCTGCTTCCGCCACCCTCTGTAGAGCCTTGCAGGGGCCACAATCTCTCAATACTCACACTGTTTAAAAAGGGAGTCCTGGCGTCCGGGTAGCGTAGCAGTCTATTCCGTTGCCTACCAATACGGGGCTCTCCGGTTCGAATCCCCGTGTTACCTCTGGCTTGGTTGGGCGTCCCTACAGCACAATCGGCCATGTCTGCGGGTGGGAAGCCGGATGTGGGTATGTGTCCTGGTCGCTGCACTCGCGCCTCCTCTGGTCAGTTGGGGCGCCTGTTGGGGGGAGGAGAACTGGGGGAATAGCGTGATCCTCCCACGCGCTGCGTCCCCCTGGCAAAACTCCTCACTGTCATGTGAAAAGAAGCGGCTGGTGACTCCACATGTATCGGACGAGGCATGTGGTAGTCTGCAGCCCTCCCCAGATCGGCAGAGTGGGTAGAGCAGTGACCGGGACGGCTCGGAAGAGTGGGGTAATTGGCTCGATACAATTGGGGAGAAAAAAGGGGAACCCCTCTCCCCCCAAACAGGGGAGTCCTTAGCAATACAGGACCACCAAGCCAACAATATCTCGCCATTTACTTGATTTCAGTGTTTTAAAATGCGCTGAGAGGCATTTAAGTATTGAACATGATAGCTGACAAACACCATAAAATAAAATCGAAGGTACAACCCTGAAGATACTTGCAGTGACTACGTTTGTTTTGTTATTGTTTTTTTAAATTATTCTTCCATCTGTAACACTCTAAATGTATACTACATATTTAATCAAAGTATATATGAATGTACACACAGACCTCATACAAGTTACATACAAGTATAGGAGACACTTGATATGCTAATCTCCCTGTAATGTCAGTTTATCCTCAGTTTTAAGTATCATAAATGACTGATAATGAAAATGAGTCAAGCCAATTTTATTTCTATAGCCCAATATCACAAATTATAAATTTGCCTCAAGGGGCTTCACAGCAACACAAGATCCTGTCCTTAGACCCTCACATCTGATAAGGAACAACTCCCGAAAAAACAAAAACAAAACAAAACAAAAATCCTTTAACAGGGAGGAAAAAAAATAGGAAGAAACCTCAGGGAGAGCAACAGAGGAGGAATCTCTCTCCCAAGATCGTGCAATGGATGTTGTGTTTACACAATTTACAGAATACAACATTGAAAGATGATAACAGAATAATAATAATAATAATGTAGTGACCTACTTGCAAATTACATATTCACCATGCGGACCAGAGACGGTCCCTTTAACACAGTGGGAGGGGTTAGCAAGGGAAGTTGTGGGTAGACACAAGGCTGAGGTTTTGTTATTGTAAACTGTTCACTTAAAATGAGTTGGAGGAAATAAACGACCTCACGGCTGTGTGGTCAAAAGGAGAAGCGGTCTCGTCTCCTTTCTTTCATCCTACACATTGGTGACCCCGCCGTGAGCCACGGAGAACGAAGCTAGCAGTGCAGCGGCAGTGACTGCCCGACTTCTGGGAAACGGCTGCGGCAGCATGGTTCGCGGTTGAGGCTAGTTCCCATCGATGCAGAGAACGGTCAACTGAGCATGCGCAAGTGCTCGTTGCCTCCGTTGTTTGGGTAGGTTAAGGTTAGGGCGGGGTTAGGGTTAGAGTTAGCTAATCAGACGCAGAGTAGGGATGGGTCTTCCTAGAATCCTAGCGCCTGGATGCTACGCGGGGCGTGTGGAGGCATGGTAGAGGCATTTCGCGCATGCTCAGTTGACCGTTCTCTACTCCATTTCCGTTCTCTGCATCTATGGGAACTAGCCTCTACCATGGTTCGCTCACATCGAAGCCCATTTCGATATAAGGAACATCACCGTGGATGAGACCAAGTACCACTACGTCGTGGCGTCACTCGGAACATCTACGGCGTCACGGATAGTGGGTCTGCTGCAAGCCCCGCCGCCCGTGGATAAGTACGGTGCGATTAAAAGACACTTGCTGCAGGCTTTTGAGCCAGCAGAGGTGGAGCGGGCGGACTGGTTGTTTTCGCTGCAAGGCTTGGGAGAAGCCATCGGAGCTAATGGACAAGATGCTGAGTATGCTGGGTTCGTGCGATCCCGCCTTCCTTTTCGGCCAGCTGTTCCTCCGTCAGCTCCTCTCGCACGTCCGTGGTGCCTTGGCCAGCTCCAAGTTGTCCACCACCTGCAACTTTCTGGAGTTGGCCGCGGAGGCTGACAGGGTTTTTCTCGCCAGCCGACAGCGGTGTGCGGCCGCCCTGCTGCCTGCCCACGTTCTTCCACCACCGCTGGTTGAGGCTGCGGGCGTCGCCGCGGCAGCAGTTTCTCGTCGGCAGCAGGACTCAGACCGGACTGTGCTTCTACCATGCTAGGTTTGGAGCCAACGCCAAGCAATGCCGTGCACCATCCGCTTTCAGCAGAGCGGGAAAAGCCATGGCCAGCGCTCAGTAGTAGCCCTGAGCGTTGGCCAGGAAGGCAGGCTGCTGTTTATTCAGGACACCATCTTCCGGCCGGAGGTTGCTAGTTGATTCGCGCAGCGGAGCATCCTGCCTGCGACACCAGTGGACGCGACGGATGCTGCCAACGGCACCCCCGTCCGCACCTATGGCACGAGGTATATGGAGGTGGTGTTTGGAGGTCGGCGGTTCGGCTGGGACCTTGAGATGGCGAAGGTGTCAATTCACCTTCTAGGTGCAGATTTCCTGCGCGCTTACGGACTCTTGGTGGACGTTAAAACCGCCGCTTGATCGACGCCGTCTCCTTCTGCTCCTACCCATGTACACAGGGGGAGGCGGGTCCCATCGGCTTGTCCAATGTGCTTACCACCGAGGATGAATTTCCGCGTTTGCTCACTGAGTTTCCAGACCTCACAACGCCCATCTTCTCGTCAGCAGTCATTAAGCACAGAGTGGAACACTACATCACCACCACGGGCCCCCCAGTCAACCCCCGTGCACGGCGCCTCGACCCAGCCAAGCTCGACATCGCCAGGGAGGAGTTTGCCAACATGGAGCGCCTCGGTATCGTGCGCCGCTCCGACAGCCTGGGCCTCCTCCCTGCATATGGTCACGAAGGCCAACGGCGGCTGGCGCCCATGTGGGGATTACCGCCGCCGCAACAACGCCACGACGCCAGACTGCTACCCCGTCCCGCACATCCAGGACTTCTCTGTGCACTTGGCGGGGACGGTCATCGTCTCCAAGGTGGACCTCGTGCGCGGATACCACTAGGTGCCGGTTCGCCCGCAGGATGTGCCGAAGACGGCAGTAATCATGCCGTTCGGCCTGTTCGGGTTCCTAAGGATGCCGCTTGGGCTCAAGGGGGCTGCGCAGACCTTTCAGTGGCTCATGGACTCTGTTCTGCGGGATATGCCGTTCCTGTTTGTTTACCTGGACGACATTCTTGTGGCCAGTACGTCTGCGGCGGAGCACCTGGTCCACCTTCGGCAGCTGCAGCTGTTCGAGCGGTGAACTTTTTTACAACAGGTTCATTCCCCGGACGGCTCATCTCATCCGCCCCCTGTATAAGGCTCTGAAGGGTAAGGACCCCAAGGGCCCAGTGGAGTGGTTGGAAGAGAAACCAAGAGTTTGAGGGCGCTAAGGCTGCACTAGCTAGCGCCGCCTTGTTGACACACCCATCTCAAACTCCCCCAGTAGCACTCAGCATGGATGCCTCAGATTACACCATGAGGGCAGTGTATGAGCAGTGGGTTTTTTCAGCCACCAGCTGCGCAGCAGTGAGAGGAAGTACAGCACCTTCGACTGGGAGCTTCTTGGCCTGTTTCTCACCATCCGGCACTTCTGGTTCCTGCTGGAAGGCCGCTGGTTCTCTGTGTTTGTGGACCACAAGCCGCTGACGTTCGCCATGGCCAAAGCCACCAAGCCGTGGTCTGGGCGCCAGCATCGCCAGCTCTCTTACATCTCAGAGTTCACCACTGACATCCGGCACATCGCCAGCAAGGACAACTTCGTTGCCGACTGCCTCTCCCGGGCGATAGAGGTGGCTGTCCATTTGAGACTCAACTACGCAGCCATGGCTGCAGACCAGGCTGCTGACACAGACATGCAGACCTACCGGACCGCTGACACCAGGCTGCAGTTGAAGGGTGTTGTGTTTGGCAACGCTGGGGCCACGCTTCTCTGTGACATCTGCACAGGTCAGCCCCAGCCCATGGTGCCCACTGGCTGGCAGCGGTGGGTTTTTGACGCCATCCATGGTCTTTCACACCCAGGCATGAAGACGTCAGCGAAGTTGGTGGGGGCCAAGTTCATTTGGCATGGCCTCAGGAAGGATGCCAAGGACTGGGCAGGAACCTGCGTGGCGTGTCAGCACTCCAAGGTTCACCACCAAACCAAGGCATCACTGGCGCTGCTCCCGGTGCCCGAGAGGCGTTTCGACCATGTCAATGTGGACCTGGTGGGACCCTTTTCCTCCTCCTGTGGTTTCATTCACCTCCTCACCATGGTCGACAGGAGCACCAGGTGGCCAGAGGCTATTGCGTTGTCATCCATTATGTCTGCCAAGGTGGCCCAGGTGTTGGAGGAAAGAAACGACCCCACGGCTGTGTGGTCAAAAGGAGAAGCAGCCTCGTCTCCTTTCTTACATCCTCCACAATATTATAATTATAATTATAATGAGACAGGTCATTTTATTTTTTAAGGCCATTGTAGCAGGGTTGAAGAGAGAAGGGCTCTTACATGACAGATCTTTGCCAATGCAGGAGCAAACAACCTTCCTCAGCCTCCCAAAAGAAGTGCCAGAGACAGCCCTTCTTGACCTTATGTCCTCAGTCTCTTCATCAGGCAATGATGTTTCAATAGGGCATACACTTCTCAAACAGTATTCTTCCACTGGGTCTAGACTGTTAAAGATACTTTCCTGCTCCTCAAAGATACTTTCCTGCTCCTCCTTCACAGGGGAGGGTGCTCCTGCCCTGGCCTCCTCTTCATCAGGTGATGATGTCTCCCCCTTAAATGAAGCTCTGTAAAGTACAAAACTCTTGTCATTCCACTGTTAATGCACTTTAATACATCCTACTGCTGTACACTGATTTTCTGATATAACTGCAAACTTATTTGATCCATTTCACTGAGACACAATGGCAAAGTTGTATATTTGTCTATAATGTAATGTGCATTATTTCTTCCATCTTCCATCTATTCAAAAACAACAAATATCAAATCCCAGTGCCCCAGTACAGTGACGTGGACACTGTGCTGTAGGACTTTTAACGGTTTAACCTTCGGATGAGACATTACATCGAGGTCCTGACTCACTGTTCTTTAAAGATCCCGTGGCACTTATCGCAAAGAATAGGGGGTTCCCTGGTGTCCTGGCAAAATTCCCAACCTGGCTCTCTCCATCTGGCCACCTAATCATCCCCCCATGTAATTGGCTCAATGATTCCTCCCTCCCCACCTCAAGCTGATGTGTGGTGAGCGTTCTGGTGAAAAATGGCTGCCATGCATCACCCAGGTGGGTGCTACACATTGGTGGTGGTTGAAGTGCATTACCCCCTTCAATGTGAAGTGCTTTGGGTGTCTAGAAAAGCGCTATATAAATGTAACAATTATTATTGTTATTATTATTATTATTACCAATAGATACAGTGATCATACTTGTCTCTGTCGTCTGCTCCGCTATCCATGGTGCACTCCTCGTTCTCCTGGAGGAGACAAGACTTATCCTCCTGCTGGAGCTGTCTATTTAACATCTCCACTGCCTGGGGGAGGGATGCCGTTATTTTTTCTTTTCTCAGCACCCTTCGGTGAAGCTCCTCAGCGAGGCATTGCACCGGGTTCAAGGTATTATGACTCACCATGTTTGTAGAGGCTTTGTCCACCAGAGGCTTTGTTTTTTCCATGGCAGCAGTTTGTAACTTCTGCGCCTCCAGGGCAGTGACTTTCTGCAGGATGGCATCTCTCTGCAGGGCCTCCACCCTGTCGTCTGCACTGCTATCCATGGAGCTCTCATTCTCCAGGAGGAGACAGGACTCATCCTCCTGGAGCTGGTGGAGCTGTCTATTTAACACCTCTTCTGTCTGGAAGAGGGCAGCTTTTATCTTTTCTTTTTTCAGCTCCTCTCAGCAAAGCGCCTGAAAGAGACATTCCATACCTTCAAAATCATTCTGACACTTTGAATTAACGCCTGATCCTTCAGGACGGCATTTCTCTGCAGGACAGCGTCTCTCTGCAGTGCCTCCACCTGCTGCAGGAACACATATTTTTCTTGTAGGATCGACTCCTTTTCTCACTCCATGGCCTCTTTGGCAGAAAGAGCAACCTTCTCCTCTTCAGATTTAAGAAGACACTCACTCTGGAGGATCTCATTCTGACAGAGGACTTCTTCTTGATAAATAGAGCTCTACAGGAGATATCTCTGGAGGTATGCAGTGTTGTCCAGGATGTCTCCCAAGAGATGTTCCACCTCTCTCATTCTCTTGAGCTCCTCTCTCAATACATTTTTTGCTCCACGTTCTCCTTGGCATAAAGAGCAGCCTGTGCCTCTTCAGACTTGAGAAGACACTTGCTCTTGAGGTTCTCATTCTGATACCAGAGTTTCTCTTGATAAAGAGATCTCTCCTTGAGACATCTCTGGAGGTATGCAGTATTGTCCAGGCATGCTCGTGAGAGCTCTCCCACCTGCAATAGAGGGCAGGGTATCTCCTTACTCTGAGGCTCCTGCTCTCTCCATCCCCTCACTTTCTGTGTTACAGTCAGAGGTCTTCCCATCCTGCTGTCCCTCTCTTCTGTCATCTGACACTGTAATACAGAATAGGATCAGTTAAATTATAACTTTTGTCAAAACTGATTTCCTTTTATTTTTGTTACGTAATGAGGACGGTGATGTTCACTATGTTTGCTATACAACAAATGGTAAGATTATCTGCATAGGCGGCACTAGGGCATCAGGTATGGGGAAGCTAAACTTCCTGGATTTTCATAAAACAAAATTAGCTTAACCCAACTGCTAGACTGACACTTAAAAATAAGAATGTCCTTATCTTGTTAAAATATGATTCAATCAGCCTTATTCAACTGTGAGCATTTGACTCAAAATTACAATCAAATTTCCTATCAGGTCTATATGATGTTATCACTGGTATCAAACAGATGGCGCAACAGAATAATTCCATTCATTCCTTACACAGATTAACCCGAGAGGGACATTTAGTAGGACACGCTCGCAACTCGCATCAGGCGCGCGCCATGGGTATGTGCTATGGTGGCTGAGACGTGCCAAATGAACTGCATATCCAAAACGCTTCGAAACCCACAAGCGCATTAACAGAGGGGAAATATATATACATATATATAGATGCAGGAAAAAAAACGTTTAATACGTAGCAGTACAAGCTTGTTTCGTGCGTCGCGCACTCATCAGCTGCTAATGCGATTCAATAAAGAAAACACAGTATACGTTTCCCCGCGTCACGCCCTTAATTTAGGTGGACACACACACACACACACACACACATATGCAATTATCTATATATACGCAATAATATAAATTTAGCACAAAAAGTAAGGAAATTTGTGTTTGGTAGATTATTTCTTTATTGTAACAATGCTTCTTGGCAGTAAATCTTATATCAGGCACCTGATTGTCAGCACCTGGGGTACCAGAAGCTCAAAACAAGAGTCAATAGCAACAGCAAAACAAGCTGTCTGGCATTGGCAGAGAAGATCTGGCAAATTTTTCATGGGCGCAACCCACATACTCAGCTCTGCTGCTCATCCCACAAATGCATGTTCCTTACAAATGTGGCCCCATTTAAAAGGGAAATAAACAGGCTTTCCAACGGAATAAGATTTATTGCCAAGAAGCATTGTTACAACAAAGAAATCATCTACCAAACATACATTTCCTTACTTTTTGATATGCAAAGCCACAACATAACAGAGGAGAGCAAAACGGATGTTGACAATGAAACGGGCCGTTGTGCCGTAATATACACCCGTGCAACGCACCCCCTTCTTTAGCCGCGTGAAACGCCACGTGAAATACCTTCAACTTGCTCAAAAATTCCATATTTCCATGCGGTGTGTCGTCGAATAATAAAGGTATTGGTTTGCGTTCGTTATGATCGGTTATGAATAGATAATACCGAACTACGCGTAACTTTGGGTTCGCGAAGCAAACCCTAGTTATATGAACAACGACAAAATGGCTGAGAGGGTTATTGCATTGTGACATCATCCACAATAGCTCGCTGGAAAAAAGAAAAACGATGGAGGTGCATTCCCCGTGCCAATCCCGGACAATATGACCCCCTGTGGTCATATGTCCTCCCACCGACCCCGTATTGGCACGCCCACCGGAAGCGCTATTCCTCTTTGTAAGTCGAACCATCTCCAACTAAATGAGCACCACACCTGTGGCCCCGGGTAGGAGGAGAACGGCTCTATCTCAGCCATTTTGTCGTTGTTCATATAACTAGGGTTTGCTTCGCGAACCCAAAGTTACATTTCACGTACTTCAAAATGGCTGAGAGGGTTATTGCATTGAACAACGACAGGATTCGTGCCTCCGTTCCCTAGCCGTCCAATGAACCCTTCAAACCCCTGGTGGGAAGGGGTACGCGTTCTGATGAGAGCATCCTAAGAGGCCTGCTCCAGAACAGCGTCGGCAACCGACCGCACCTTAACGTGCCGGTAATAATGCCGTAAGAAAGTGGTCTCACCACTCCAAACTGCCGCCTGGCGGATGACCTCCCAGTCGATACCTGACAACACAGCTATCGACGTAGCAGTCCCTCGGGTAGAATGCGCCTTCAGCTTAGGAGCTGTTTTACCCGCTTTGGTATACGCCTCCGTAATACCATCCACCAGCCAGTGTGCTAGCCTCTGGGTGGAAAGGGCATAACCTGGTTTGCTCACTCTGTAGGTCAACAGCAGCCTGTCAAACCTACGAATATCTGCTGTGCGCCGCATGTAAATGCGTAAAGCCCGTACAGGACACGAGAGGTGCAAGCGTTTCTCATCCCTAGTCACCGGTGACGGATGAAACGCGTGTATCACCACCGGGGCCCTACTCGTCAGGACAGACACAGTTTTGGGCACGAAGCTGGGGTCTGTAAAGAGCGTGACCATCAGATCACCAGAAAACACCATCCCCTTGATGGTGAGTGCAGTGAGCTCACAACCCCTCGCTGCGGTGGTAAGTGCCAAGAGCACAGCCAGCTTAGCCGAGACATAACGCATGTCTGCCGTAGACATGGGTTCAAAGGGATCTTTCTCTAGTGCGCGCAGAACAAGGGAAGCATCCCAAGTTTCAGCTCTCGTAAGCTCCTTAGCTGAGAGCTTCTTAGCACCCAACAGGTACTGCGTCATGAGCGGGTGCGTGAAAACTGTGCTACCCTCGATCTTCCCCCGGAAGAACGTGAGAGCCGATACACAGACTTTGACCGAGGAGAAAGACCATAGTCTATCACTCCTACAGACCTCCACAAAAGTCAGTATAGGGCCAATCCCTACTGACAAAGGGTCCATGTCGCGTTCAGCGCAAAATTGGTCAAATCGATTCCAGTACCCCTGGTACCTGGAGTACGTGGAGTCTTTACGCGCCGCTAAGATGACACGAATCACTTGCGCACTAAGTCCCATAACTAAGAGCCTGGCTTTGTAAGCATCCACGCCGCTAATCGGGAGCCTCCTATCCAGGGGCCCTCCCGTAGCAGCCCCCCTGCTTGCGTGAGCGCGTCCGCCCGCTCCGGGACGTCGAACCGCTCGCCTACTATCCAGGGCACTATTCGCGGAAACCACGGGGTGGTCGGTTCGTACGGGGCCACCAGGTCTACGAGGCACCTGCGCGGGGGGAATGCGTAAAGCATCTCCTCGGGCCATGGATCTAGTCCAAGCGCGTTGACCCCCAACGGCGCTAGGTCGGACGGGAGCATCGAGTACCAACGAGGGCACTTGTAATTGAGTTTCGATGCGAACAGATCCACTTGAGCTACCCCGAACCTCTCCCAGATCATAGCCACTATGGCTGGGTTGAGGCTCCAATTGTCCGCATGCGGGCCGCCTCTCGAGAGGATGTCCGCTGCTTCGTTGTCCTTCCCAGGAACATGAAGCGCCCTGATTGATAGCGCGTTGCTGTTGACCCAAATCCAAATTTGCATGGCCAACTCTCTGCAACGCTTGGACTTCATACCGCCTTGGCGGTTGATGTAGGCCTTGGCCGTCATGCTGTCTGTCATTATCAGTATGTGACGGCCTACGAGATCCTGAGCGAAATGCTGGATAGCCAGCCAAATCGTCTCCGTCTCGCGCGCGTTGATGTGGACCTTCTCCCCGGACGGCCACACTCCTCGCGCTGTTTTGAAGCCAAGGATGGCCCCCCAACCCGAGAGGGACGCATCCGTATAAATCGTTACCTCGGGTCCCCTGGGGCCCATAGGGACCCCAGACATGTCCACGCAGGCTCTGTTCCAGTGGTCTAGGTCCTGCGCTACCACGCGCAGGACCAGGATAAGATGGTTGTTGTACCGGCGTTCGTTGCCGTATTTCAAGAAGTGAACTGCGAACCACAATTGCAGTCTCCTCATGAACAACAGACCTAAAGGAACAACTTGGTGAGCCGATGCCAGAAGGCCCAGCAGCCTCCTGATCATCCGATAAGTGACATATGTCCCCGGGACGAAATGTGCTAACGTGGTCCTGGTGGAATGCCATCTCTCTTGCGTAAGGGTTGCGCGCATGGATACCGTATCCAAACTCAGACCCAGATACGTTGCCTGGCACGAAGGCCATGGCGCGCTCTTCTTTATGTTGATAGTGAAACCCATGTACTCCATGAATTCCATCAACTCCTGAGTATGGAGTATTGCTTGTTCCGGCGACCGGGCCAACACCAACAGGTCGTCTAGGAATCATGCCAAGCGCATACCTTTGCGCATCAACACTCCGAGCGCTGCTTTCACACACCTTGTGAATGTCAGAGGAGAGAGGCGATATCCGAACGGGAGGCATGTGTACTGGTAACACTGACCCCGGTAACAGAAAAGATACTTTCTGTGTCTTTCCGCAATCGGACAATGATAGAAAGCATCTTTTAGGTCGACCGAAGTTAGCCAATCGGACTGTGTCACCATTGACAGCAGAACCAGTGTGCGTAGCATTTTGAAACTGACCTTCTCTACATACTTGTTGAAGGGTTTCAAATCTAGGATTGGGCGCATGCCCCCATCCTTCTTCGGGACCAGAAAGTAACGGCTGTAAAACCCGTCTTCTCTTTCTAGGGGAGGAACCACCGTGATTGCCCCTTTCGAGAGTAACTCTGTGAGTTCGTTGTCTAGGATTTGTGCTTCGGCCACCGACCCCGGTTCCGTATGCACTATTCCCAAGTACGGGGGTACAATACCGTTCTCGAAAAGGATTTGGTGTCCGTGGGCTATCTGATCCAAAACAGAAGCCGACGGGACCAATTCCTTCCACCTGTGTAACATGCGTGAGAGAGGTCTCGTTGCCTCCTGTACCTTGCTGTTCAGGTAGCGCGCGTAAGTTGCGCGTAAAGGGTCTGGGGAAGCCCCGCCCGCCATGCCCTGCATCCATGGGGGGGCTTCGTCCTTGTAAAGGAGACCCAGATGGGGGAATTGGCGTTTTGAACCTTTCCAAATTACCATTTGACCCATCAGAGAGACAAAACATTGTCGCATCATAGTCCCCTCCCAGGGGCTCATTTGCGCTCATGTCATTATTATCCAATATTTCCAGCAGGGATGTTATTACATTGTTATCATCATCTTTACCTAAAGATTCAGACAGACAATCAGACTTGCGTTTCAAACCTTTTAAAACGCAATCACCATCATCACCAACATAAAAACTTTTATTCACATTCACAACCTTTGGAATAGAACAAGTAGACTGTGCATCAGAAACCAAAATAAAAGGCGCAGTGTTTAGCCCTGCGCACGCTGTGTCCCCTGAACAAGCGTCTATATCGCCGGAGACGGCTCTGGAATCAGTCTGTTGGTGTGGGTCGTAACATCCTGCCGAAACACGTCACTTGGCAGCTCCCTTCTTGGAAGTGTCTGTGCTGTCCGGCTTGGCCGCCTTGGCCGCTGGATCTGTGGAAGACTGGGAGTTTGGACGTGAGCCCTGTCCACGCCCGCGCCCCACTTTACCACCTCTTTTTGGATAAGTCTCTCTCCATTTCTGCTTGCGCGCAGGCTTGTCCCCCTGCCCTGTGCCCACCGCGGGCTTAGGGGTAGGCGGGTTCTTCATCATCGGGAGAAGCTCCTTGTGCAAGGTTTCGCGCTCGGCCTGGGCGGCCTTGTATTTGCTGATAATGTCCGGGGTCGTTCCAAACAGGCCCTGGTTCCCTGCGCAGGAGTGGGCCATCCACTCCTTGCAGGATTCCTCTTTTACCCCGGCTGTCTCTAGCCAGAGACGTCTGCGCGAAAGGGTGGAGGCAGCTGCGCTAGAACCGCACTCTAGAGCGATGGAATACAGCAGCGATCCCAGGGAGTCAGCTATGCGTTCCATTTCCAAGATGTACTCACAACCTGCTTCGCTGGCCACTACGTCACCGAACTCGGCCCCGTCAATACCTGCTGTAGCGATGGCGGCTTTGCTTTGCTCGACGTTTGATAGGCTGCAGAGCTTGCGCATGTACGCCGTTATCATCCCAGCCGTTGAGACGAGTCCAGCTGCGCGTGTACTGGCGTGCCATGCATCACACGCGTAACGATCCACCTGTTGGCCCCACTGCAAAGGGTGTTTGGGAGTATCGCGAGACCCCACCTTGGTGTTAGGGTTGAACGATAAAACGTCCCTCTCTGGTTGCGGAATTTTCCAGTCTTTGTAGTTGAGGTTCCTAACCTCGACTGCTAAGACGTCAACCCCCTTCTGACTGAACTTTGAGGACGATTTAAGTAGCGGATCCGCCTCCGCCCGCTTAAACGCTCGTTCGATGTGAGGATAAGGTGGTAGAGTGGAGTCCCTGACCCTCTCTGCCATTCGTGGGAAATCGGCTCCCACCGGATCTTGAGGATTGCCCGGCTCGGTAACGATGTCGGCAGACTTGACCGCTCGCGCGAACAGATCGCGGAAACTGGCGAGGATTGTTTCGGACCCACGTTGCATGGCGTCGCCATCTTTGTTTGGTTGAGACGAACTTGGCTGGTCGTCTTCCACGCCCTGATCGTCTACTTCCTCAGGCAGTGAATCCTCGGGTTCCGCACCCGCCGAATAACATGCCACGGATTCACCAGGGAGAGATAGGATCTCATTGATCCAGTCCTCTCTAACTATCCCGGATGGTGGGATAGCCTCTGGCTCCGGAGGGATGCTAATGCTAGCCGCCGTCCCGTGACTATAGCTAGGAAGCATCGGAGGGATGTTGCTAGCCTCCGCCCCATGGCTTTAGCTAGGTAGCACCATGCTAGCCGCCTCGTTAGCAGGTGCGAAGGGATCTGCAACTCCCCATCTTTGACGGTACAGGGCAGCCCACCTTTGGCGCCCCGACCCTCTGATGGTTTTACAGAAATTGCAGTCGATCTCATTACGGTCTACATCCCTCAAGTAGCCCGTGTAGTGAACATGCGTGATATGGGAGACACAGTCCGGATGGGGGTCCCATTGGAGCGTCGCCGGTTTAACACACCCGCACCAAGCGTAGAATCCGGCCTCATCGACCGGATTAACGAACATCTTGGCGATAAAAGGTAAGCTAACTATAAGTTAGTATCTAATATACCAGTATATCACTAGATTAGTTGCGTATTTGCAGTTTTCCTCTTAGTCCCAGCGAGAGAGAAACAGCCATCGACCGATCTCATTTAGTTGGAGATGGAAAGAGGAATAGCGCTTCCGGTGGGCGTGCCAATACGGGGTCGGTGGGAGGACATATGACCACAGGGGGTCATATTGTCCGGGATTGGCACGGGGAATGCACCTCCATCGTTTTTCTTTTTTCCAGCGAGCTATTGTGGATGATGTCACAATGCAATAACCCTCTCAGCCATTTTGGAGTACGTGAAATGTAACCGGTTGCTATCCGTTTCCACAGGGGGAAACAGATCTACGGGGAAAGAGTTCAACACCGGCAAATTGCATCCAATCTCGTTCGAATCATTGATTTTAACTGGCCAGAGATAAATACAAGAAAGGTGATATTTCTGGTAGCTGTTGTAACAATAGGAAACAAAGTTTAGATATATGTTGCTACACGAACCTACGTTGTTGTTGCACCTAGAGAGAGCGCACGGCTGAGTGCACGCAGGTGTCAATGATAAATAAACTTGTTACCCAGTTGGGTAGGAATAATATATTCTGTAGTCCTCCTGTGTGTAAAAGGGACAGACTATAACAGGTGACATCCTCACAAGTGCTTTTAACGTTAAACCTATTCCCGCGAATTAGTAGTAAACGGTATCTTCGCGTTTGCACGTCAAAGTACACTAAGATGTTAAGGGCAAAACAAAAACACAAAACTCTAGGGACAGTGTGTATTTTCTAAGCAGCGGACATTTGTTTTCTGGATTGATTTGCAGGCGTCATTACGGCTGTCGGACAAATGGGCTTTCGGTCCAATGGGACATTTTTCGGACTACTGGGGTTTCGTAATATTAGGCCGTCGTTTTTGTTTTCTTTTTATATTGGGCCGTCGTAACGATGGGCAGTCCCCATGAATGACGTCACTGGGTTCGAACCATGAAGAACGGTCCTGGAACGGTTTGCCTCGATATCGCAACCAACCAAATGGGGGGGGGGGGGGGGGAACTCTCATATTCTGATCCTTTGTGAAGGGAATCTAAGAGAAGAACATCAGTTATTTATTTACACTTTAGAAGAGCTTTAAAGAGTAAATAACTGATGTTCTTCTCAAAACAAAATCCTTCAAATATGTAACGCAATAACGAACGCAAAGGTTACTTTTTTTTCAGTGATAAATTTCCCTAGCCTCTTAATAGCGCCCCCTATGATTAAATGTGTTTGGATCTGCTCAACACATCAGTGGCAAACACGAAGTCTGTCAGTATCACTACAAGAACTGTCTCACTGTCCCTCACCTGTCTGTCTGGCTTGTCCTATTTCTACCTGCCGGCTGCCTTCCTGCTGACGGGACTCTTGGCTCGTGTGTTATCGTGTACCTCTTTGCTTTCTCACTTCGCTGTCTGTGACTGAGGCTGATGTCTTCAGTCCGACGTGAATCGATCACATGACTGTCCGCGGCTGCTGCACGCCTTTATAAACCATCGGTATTATGACGTCACTGAGGCCCAGAATGGCCAGAAGGAGTCACAGGTAGTGGGTGGATCGCGAGTGAGTGCACGGCCAAGTGGAGACGAATGCAGAGCAATAAGAAGGGGCGCAATAGGAGGACCTACGAGTTCAAAAGACCCCCACGCAGCATCTGAGAAAAGCTGAACATCATTTACACACAAACACGATGATACACACTCATACGCACACTGACACATATAAATACACACACAATGAGCTGTTGAATTATTATGAAACTTTTCTTCCCTGAAACCTCTGTCTGACTGCGGCTTTATTTTGTTGTATGTCTGTTCTTTGTTTTTATTATAGTAATAATATTCATTTATCTCTGTAACTGTCTGATACCCTTATTGTATTCTTTTGACGTAGTTGTATAATCATATTGAACCTGATATGTGCTTATACTATATACCAGTTTTTTCCTGTAAATTTGTCTATCGTTCAATAAAAAAAAAACAATCGTTCTGTTGACATTTTTTAACCTGGGGAACGGCCTGCGGAACGAATCACAATTATTTCAATAAAATTAAAGATATAGAAATATTCATTGGCGGCGGCCACGGGTTTTTACTGGGGGTTCTCAGTTGGAGCTTGGCTATTAATTGGGGGTGCTACGGTACTGTGGATATACCAGTATACGCACGCACGACCGAACGCAATCGCACGTGTTAAGAGTGGCTGATACACACACTGACCAATGCAAAAGTACGACAAAATCAGACTGAAGCTCACACAAACACACACACAGAGTGGGTCAGCGACAGAAACCTCATGCGCCGCTGTTGGTCTAAAAACAGCGCGTCAGACCTCGATCCAGATCAAAACCAAAACTGTGCAAACGCGGTGTAACACAACGTGACTGCCATTTCTCTCCAACGTCCCAAAAAACCGTAACAAACCATTTGACGCATAGCACAACACACATCTCCAGGTATAAAATATGCTGCCGGCTCCCTAGTAAGCTCATACAACAAAGAATAACTTACAGAATATAAAGAAAGAATATTGGTGCAGCATGAGAACAACTGTTACATGGCAAGACCTGGCCTGGTAATAAAGCGCCATTATAAGACAGTCACTCACCATTAGACGTCTTCATAGAAGACTTGACCAGAAATGTAAAGCGCTTTGCGTGGCTGCTGCAGCTATAAAAGCGCTATATAAAAGGCAACTTGATTGACTGATTGAAGAACAATGTATCTGTAATTTTGATTGTTGTCAAAGGCATCGATGATTTCATCAGTGTCAAAATCTTTTGTCCTCCTAGTGTTTATGGCCAACAATCAATCAACCAATCAACCAATCAAGTTGCATGCCAGGTTACTGTTCCGGGTGTCCCCACTGCTGTTCCTCAGGTATGTTTTTAAACGCAGCTTGCTGATGACACGGGAAGTGTTATTGATATACATATCAGTTTATACAAATCCATAAAGGCATCCTTGTATGGGCTCATACGTGACAGGAACTCCATGGTGCTGTTAGTGGGGTGTCCTTGCTCTTCTTTTCTTTGCAGCAGCCGGCGGACCTGGTGTAACTCTGCAGCCAAGTTCTCTTCATCAATTCCATAATACCGGGACATTGGCAGTATAGATGTTTGTTAAGAAACGATGTGTGTTTAGGGCTCAGGGCTGTCACACCCATCAGCACATCATTTGCTTCTGTTGAAAGGCGTCTCTTCATTTCACTTAAGAGTCTGTCAGTAACATGATAGAACGAGTGCTTTCACATGTCATCCATGGTGTCATGCCGTCTCTATTGGAGCGTCGACTACAAAACCCTCCAAGTGTCGAGGTGGTTGGGCCTGTCTTTTCTCGTGCCGTGGGCTCTGTGCAGTGATGCCAGCCTTCAGGCACAGGTCCTCTGCTCACTATCTAATATTTTCCCATGAATCCTCTGTGCGTTTTCCGGAGATGGCAGTGATTACGGACTGGGCCAGGTCTCTTGCCGATGCTCAAGATCGGCTGACTGCAGCTGATCAGACATGAATTTAGTCACTATGAATAGATCTCCAAAGAGAGTCAGATGCAGGACAAACTGCTCGTCTATGATAGCACGTATAGCCCCTGTCTTGGCATTCCTGCGTGGTTTCGACTGGTCGAGCATGTCTAGCAGGGTGGCTCGTTTGGATGTATAAATTGGAAATGTCTCATTTAAAATCGAGTGTCATTTTTGAATTTCAAACTGAATAAGGTTTTGAAACCTAATTTTCTTTTTTGCATTAAATGTTCCCCATTTATTTCAAGGTTATTTGAAGTGAAAACTCAACACTCAACACCCTTTCAAATTCAGTTCCTGCAATAAAGATTCAAATTGAGAGTGGTGTGTGAATTGTCAGTACATTCTACATAATCCAATTACGCAGTGCACACTGCATACTACTAAGTGCATAGTATGCACAGTATGCATTGTGCACTATGTACATTACACTTTGCGGATCACATCCAAACGGAAGTGACCCTTCATAACAGCAGAAAACCTTTGTTGCTTTTTAATTAGAGGACCTTTGTCTTTTTTGCTTCAGCCGTTGTGACTAACCGTAGCTCTTTATTTATGCTAAGACATTTTATCATGGTGGTGTTAAAGCATACATTTGAACTTCCAACGCCAGCTGCCACTCATCCCACTTCACTTCACATCACATAGTTTTGGCAAGTCTTTCCCATGGAACCCGAATTATGGGATAGTTTAATTGCTTATTGACCATAAGCTGTGTAGTGCAAAAACATACGAAACAAATACTTCAAACCACATACCGTCAAAAGAAAAAACAAAACAAAAAAACAGTCCCATAACTTGTCCTCTGCATCTCTCCATACTACAAAAAATAAAAAACACAAATACAAAAGTCACATGAAACACTCTGCAAAACATCGCATCTCCTACGAGGAGACGCCATACAAATCCAGCCATTGCATGCTGCCTATTAGCACACGAGACCAGCATTTGTGTAGAAGCTAGCACGAGGCTAATTAAATTAGCCAAACACACATGAACAATAGTCTAAATCAAAATTACAAATCATTTATACAATGGAAGATAGATCAATAAGCTCGTTAGCACATCACAATACTGCGTGTATCATCATAATATAACTTTTAAAAAATGAAGAAAATGCGTAAGATAATGGAGACAGCATTGGAAAACGTGACTCACCAGCTCCGAGCATACGTGCTCGCTGAAGCTAGACCCAGAGGTGTCACACAACAACAGCGCCCCCCGGAAACAAATGGTATGATTTTAAAACCGCTAGGGTGGAACCTATTTACAGGTAGGAACTAATTTTTGGGGAAGTTCACAACAATTAATATATATATATATTTCAGGGAAAATAAAGAAATAGAATAAAATAAGAAACGTTATTAATAAGTGTCGTGTATTGATTACGTCATTACGTCGCGCTTTGATGCGGAATGTAGATGAAGAAGGAATATGGAGTAAAGGGAAGTGATGTGAAACGTGGCTCTCGGTGTGCGTATGATTTAATTCGGTTCTACTTGGCATGATATGCAAGTTAGAAGTGTAACAGTGGCGACGAGGACACTCAATTCGAATAGTTAACTCTGGAAAGTGAGTTTAGTTCGTCCGCGAGATGGAGAACACCAACGTGCCAAAGTTTGATTGCTACAACGAGCCTGCTACGCTAGGTCCTCGTTGGAGTAGATGGCTAACGGCTTCCGAGTTGTTCGCAGACGGTAAAGGTCTGATAATGACGGACGATGTCAGCGCAAGTACAAAGATTAGGAGAAGAGCATTACTTTTGCATCACGCAGGGACAGATGTGCAGGACGTTTTCTCTACCCTTGACGACACGGGAGGTCCTGAAGATTATGCCAAAGCAGTGGATGCACTGAATAACTACTTCCTGCCTCAGGTGAATACCGCGTTCGCGCGCCAGGCTTTCTACCAATTGTCACAGAACAATGGCGAGACTGTACAACAGTTTGTAACACGTTTGCGCCAGACAGCTAATGTAACGGGGGCAGTCCTATGCCGTTCTATGCTGGTCAGCCTGCTGCACGCCCGTCACTCTCATCATTAGCTCTGCGTTGTATTCTATTTTGGGTGGGGCCCCAGGTGTTGTGGGGGGCCCTCAGTCTCTCATCATCATTGTAATGAATGAAAAATGTTATTATTTTGAAGGTCCTGTCACGTGTTTAACTTGACCTACTCACGGGTGTACGTGCAGTGCGTGTGACGTATACAGGAAGTTAGACACTCATGTTATGAAGGTTGTATGATGAACGAACGCTAGTAAAAGCTACACAGTTAAGAACCTACGAAGTCGGCTCATTCTTGAATTATTCTTATGTCAGTAAGATAAGGCGTCTACGGACATTACATGGTGTCAGAATAGTCTGTGTATCTGAACACGAGCGGTCATGCCGAAGTTTAATCCGCCGAGTGAATTCAAGTTTGACTGCCCTGTTGAATGGCCGGAGTGGAAACAAGGGTTTTCGCGCTTCAGGCTCGCGGCAAAGCTGGATAAAGACGACGGGGAGATTCAAGTGAGTTCGCTGATTTATGCAATGGGAAGCGAGGCTGAAAAGATATTCAGCTCGTTTGACTTCGCGGCGGAGGATGATAAAGTGGACTATGATATCGTACTGAAAAAGTTCGACGACTACTTTATTCCCCGCCGTAACATCATACATGAGAGGGCGTGCTTCTATCAACGTAGCCAGCAGCCAGGAGAGACAGCGGAGATGTACATCCGGACACTGTATGAGCTGTCTGAACACTGTGAGTTTGGGGACAAGAGGGATGAACATATCAGAGATCGTCTGGTAGTGGGCATAAAAGACAAAGTGCTCTCCCGTCAGTTCCAGCTCACAGCGGACCTTACTCTGGTGAAAGTCATTGAACAAGTGCGCCAGGCGGAGGCAATAACAAAGCAGCTCAGCCTCCAAGCTAACCAACCAGAGGCCCAGCTGGCTAACGTCAATGTTGTCCGACGGCGGGACGGACACCAAAAGAAAAAGGGCGGACAGCGTCATGGTGGCGGCAGTCCTGCAACCAACAAAGTAGATGAATGCGGGAGGTGCGGCAAGACGCAGCACACCGATGAGCGGAAGTGTCCTGCAATGAACAGTAAGTGCAACAAGTGTCATAAAAAGGGACATTGGGAGCGTGTATGTCACTCTAAAGTGGTGAGAGAAGTCACCGAAGAGGTTAAACAGCTGTACTTTCTGGGAGAAGTTGGCAAAGAGAGCAGTCAAGAGGATTGGACTGTTAGTTTAACAATAAGTGATGTACCAATAACCTTTAAAATTGACACGGGGGCTGACGCTACTGTTATCAACCAAGGGACATTTAAAAAGCTGAAGCCAAACATAAAACTGGGACCTACTGACACATGCTTCATAAGCCCAGGTGGAAACATCAGCTGCATAGGACAGTTTCAAGCCACAACCAACTACAAGGAGAAACAATACTCCTTTCCAGTGTATTAGTCCATGGGCCAGACGATATTTCGGTACACTCAAGGTGGCAAAACTTACTTATAATTTTTGAAAGGATCCATGTCTGTAGATGATATTTTGGTATGATAACCATTCCTGAGTGGCAGCTGTATCACAGTTATCAGCTCATGAAGTTAACCACCCGCTAAACTAAATTGCATTTTAGACGCTGGTGCATATCCTGGTTTAGCCTCATGGTCAGGACATTTTTCAATGTTCTATAATACTGTCTTTGGTATCATTTTAAAGGGGACCTTCTTAGCTTTCATTCAAGCCCTGTTGTGGATATTTCTCACAAATATAGAGGTCACTTGAGCTCTTCAACCCATCAATAACACACATCTTTCTGCAATTTTTCGCCTAAACTATATACTTTCTTTTAGCCCTGTGGCATCTAGGAATATCAGGGACACAAAACACAAAAACTGGAATACTCACAGGACTGTAAAGATTCAGGAAATGTATAATATACCCATACTATTTCATTGTGTGAGGTGATTGTGAGCCTTAAATGAGAACTAGACCAAAGCCAGTTAGGTCACAAACTGGTCTCTATACATTTGTTTAAATACACAATCAAAATACATGATAAAAAGGAATACCATAGTGAGGTAATGAACTATTTTAATATTTTAAACAACATTGACATTTACATATACTTAGTCAATGATACATGTAATCCCATATCATTAGTGGGTATATGTAATGGTAATGGGTAGGGTAATGGGTATATGTGAATATGGTTACATTATTGTTATCAAGCTCTGGGTAACCAAGTCCAGAATCAACATCCTGTGCATCAATAGACTACTACCACAGTAATACCATCAGAATCATCACACTGTCATTCATCAAACTGCTCGTTTCTCTCATCATCTGACTCCCCAAGTTCAAAGTCCAGTTCTGGACCATCCTGCTGTTTTTGGTTACTGCAGGTCTGTAACCTGCACATGTCTGTGCATGGAAGTCCATTTGACAGGCACATGCAGCTTGGCATTTTGCATGAATGCACACACTTGCATGTTAGCATTTCCAAGACCACATCTGGTGCAGATGGGGAGCGCATCCAGTAAATGGCCAGCTTGCCTTCATCGTCTGTCCATCCATACTCAGTAGGGCTTGGCACCACAGGGTTAGCCTGCAGACAGCACTTCCATATTGCTGCCTGATAGTTGGCTCGTTGAACATGCATAAAGAGACAGTCTCTACATGGTGGCAGCTGGCTGGACTCAACCTCTCCCCTTTTGGTGCAGAAGAGCTGGTAACGCAGTTTGTTCACCTCAGCAGTGCTGCTATTAGCAACATACATCCGACAGGTGAACTGCTCAATTTTCTGGAACAGCTCATCACTCACATTCCATGTCTGTCCCAGTTGACTAAAAGTCTCTTGGCAGGAAGTGTGCTTTCTCACTATCTTCAGGGCATTCAGCTTCCCTCGACCAGCGAATGCACTGACAGTGTCGCAGCCTGTGAAGGCATGTAAGCCAATTAGGCTGTCACAGATGCTGTCTCCAAGTGAACTTGCCAGTTTGGTGATGTCGACAAACCGTGTGCGGTTCTGAGTCCCACACTTCTGGTAGATGGGACAGGTGATGTCCTTCTGGAAGCCAAGACAAAGCACCATGACATCAGTGTCCTCAGCTGTGATGATAACTGACTTTGAGCCCGCATTTGCTGCATGCAATGCATGCAGGAGCAGACAGGTGTCAGCTTCTTCATGTGTGGAGTGCAGTTCTGCTGCTTCCTCACACCCATCTTCTGTCAACTTGTAGCAGGTTTCCTCACAGGTCATGTACAACACCTTGCCATGCAGCATAGCTCTGTATCGTGGGAGTTTCCACTCTTCCACCAGAAACTTGATGAGACTGGTCTTGTTGGAGGAACTGCACAGAAATTTTCTCCACTGCTGGACGTGGTGTCCCCCTGCAAGATTCTTGTACTGGAGATTGATGTCTCCACCCCGGTTCAGTCGTTCAGCATCTTTGATCGAAGTCTGGTGATAGACATCAAAAACAACATCAATCCTCCCACTCTGTGCTCCCTCATGGAGGACCTGGGTCAAGGCTGACTCTGCCACCTGTGCAAAGGTTTTGTTGTTGCCATTCATTTTTTGGACCAGGCTCATCCCATCAATGATGGAAGTAGATGGGATTGGGATGTCTTCTGCAGGAGATACATTCTTTTCAAGCTCTCTGGCAAGTGCAGCCTTGTTTTTTTTTCGTAAGGACCCATCAGCATTTGCCAGTGCCCATGGTAGTGGGCCCAATGGGTAGGCAAGGACATCCTTCAGATTCACCTTCCTGCTTTCAGCCACCAGGATCATGTGACTGAAAAAGGTTTCTATCTGCCTTCAGAACCACATCCTGTGCTTTCTTTCCATGAGCTTGTTTTGTGCTGACATTGGAGAATGTTTTCAGACTTTGCTTGGTCATCTTGTCGTGGAATTTCACAGGTGGTGGGTCTGCATCTAACCTTTTTTGCTTGAATGCTTGGTAGGCCTCTTCTCCTTTCTCAAGAGCTCTCAAGAGATCTATGGTCACATCAGGTGGAGCCATGTTGCCAGTGGAGAGGCTAACCAAATCAATCTCATCAGGGGACATAGGATTGAGCCAGTTATTCTCCATAAGGTCCATGAGAGACTGGACATCTGCTTCATCTCTCTTGATCCTTGGACTCTGTAGATCTGGATGAGACCATTTGCACCTGCCTTGACCTGTCAGGTCTCTCAGCTGTCTGAGGTACATGCTTCTATACTCAGCTGTGAGATAATATTTGGTCACAGCTCCTGGCTTCAAGCTGAATCCCTTTGTCCCTCCAGCTGTTTGGGTGTCTTTGTTCACCGTTTCTTCTATAGCTTGGTCAACAGGGATTCGGCCAAAGGGATTGGTGGAGCCCAGTTGGACTGAGAAGCCTCCTTCCATGAATTCTGTGTACACATCTGGGTGTGTGATGGGCAGCTCAGACATCTGGGCGTAGTAGTAGGGGAGGTAGCGTGCATAATTCATCCTGTCATAAGCAAAGCACCATGGGATCATTGCTCAAATGCTAGCCAAGTGTAGCATCCAGTCTCCCTCTCTTGATGCTCGGATGAGCCCCAACAAGATTTCAACCATGTCCAAATAGGACATCCAAAAGTTCGAGAGGCTGCCGTTTCCACCTCTAAGGAACTCACGGTAGACTTCAAATAGATCCATGATGCGTGTACAAGAGCTGTTCTCGAGGACCTCCTTCAAAGCATGTTGTGAGACTTCTTTCCCAAGGCTGTCAATGGTCTTCAGTGTCTCATTCAGGTGAACCATGTCATTCCTGTGAGTTTCTTCCAACCAGGACAGGAAACCATTCAAGGTCAGTCGCATGAGAGCCTCATACAGGAGCTTGTGTAGTCGCACTGTCCTGTTGTACTTGCGGCCATCCATAACACCAGCAATTGAGCCTTCTGCAATCATGCCAGACTCAATGCAGAGGTCTTTGAGTCCAGCATCTTGGAAACGCTTTCCTATTATTGCCAGCAGTGTGCAGATGGTGTGGAATACCCCAAGCCTAACGATGATATCATGAAACTTGTCATGGTGTTTCCATGTGATCTCGACAGCCTTCGCATACAGGGCTTGGTCAAAGACACAGACAATCTTCCTCAGGCCTAAGCACTGCATGATGCTCAGTGACTGGTTAAGCACCTCGTTGACAGTAGACATTTGTGTCGCTGGAGCATTGATGGTAGGCAGATAGCCTATATTGTCGGGGATGACCGTCATCTCTCCTCGAGTCAGGATGTTGAAGCCTGTCCAGCTGCTGACTGACTGTTCTTCTTGTTGTGACATGCGTGCTAGGACCCAAAGAAGGTTTTTCTCTCTGGCAAGCTTAGTATTGGCTGCAGTATCGGCATCTGACTTTTTGCTTTGTGGTGGCCCAACCCGTTGTCCAGCATTGTAAGTTGGTAACATTGGTGGGGGTCCATCAATGCTTCTCTTCTTTGTTTTGGGAACAGTGGGCATGGGTTGGACAGGAAGTGGGTTGACTGGCTTTGCTTGCACAGCAATCCCACTGACTCTTTGAGATTTTCCCTCACCACTGACAGTTTCTTCAAGACGGTCGATATTGTCCCAGGCTAAAGTTGTGAATATGCCAGGATGGATGTTAGCTGGAAGGGCATCTTGACAGAATGCCACTCCCTGATGATGAGAGTTTCTGGAGACACAGGGCAGTGTTGATCTCTTCCATCTGTGAATAGGACACACTGTGACCAAGTCGGTTGAGGATGTTTATCAACTCTACATTTCCTGTCAACGATTTGACACTGAATGGCAGAACAATGTGCTTGGAAGGCTTGGTATTTCCACATGTCACTGCATATACTATGTCATGGCCAAATGACTGCAGAAGGCACTGCACTCTCTGGGATGCATGATCAGGATCATTTGAGCCTGTGAGTAGAGAGTACAGGAAGATAATGAGCGACTCTGGAATGGTAGGACATTCTGCTTCTGGTTTGACTTCAGGCGGCCAGGTTTGAGGAACATCTTGACTTTTAATGTCTGCTCTCAATTTGATGGCTGCTTTGGCTATAACATCTTGTGCACTGACACTTTACAGGGTCTGCAGCTCCCTTTTGAGAGAGTGATTTTCTTTGGCAAGTTCCCTCATGGACAAGTTATCGGGATAGAGGAGGAATTTTCCTTTCTCATCAGGGAATATCTGCAAGGCTCCAGCAAACTCACTCTCCAGGTTTCGCCTTATGTGCTTCTTGGTTGATTCCTTGACTTGGGCAATGCCTTGGGAGTTCATTGAAGCTACCAGTCTAGAAGAGAGATCAGTCATTTTCATCACTTGAGGATTGTCAAAAAGCTCCATCCTGATGAAGAGGAACAGCTCATTGTATGCCTTATTCACAGCAGCTTCATACTGGGCTGCAGCATCATCATCTTCATTGCTGGCAACCTCTCCTTTGGAAACCTCTTCTTTGGTGTAAAGTCTATAGCATGACCTGTGGTAGTGCCCTTCAGCTGCTACAAGGTCTCTACTCACAATGGCAAGGATTCTGCTGTCCCTTTTCTTTGTGGCTGCACTCCTGATCTTTGCATCAGCTCGCAGTTCTCGACACTGCACCAGTACTTCTCTCGTATTCTGTCTCTTGGAATATTTGCTGTTTTTCTGACAAAATATGCACTCTGCATCATAAGTCCTAGATGTACTTGGAGCATGTCGAGCTACTCTCTTAGATTGTTTCTCTTCAGCAGAGACACAACTTTTCTTTTCTTTTGCAAGGAGGCCATCAAGAATTTGCTTCATAGTGAAGATACTGCGACACTTTCTGTGGTAGTAGATTGCTGGAATCTGTCCCTCAGGAATGTCTTTTGCCAGTTTCAAAACTGGTGCATGATTTCGTATCTGAGCTGCCCTGAGCAGAGTTCTCCATGAGTCGACACTTTGTAGTGAAACCAGCTTATCTGTATCATCAGAACAGTGGATAATGCACTCCACCCGTGGGCGCTTTGATATTGGGTAAAAACTTGCTTGTTCACCAGTGGCCATATTCAGTCAGTTTTCACCTGCCACATACAAACAAATACATGTAACTTAGGTGTATGAACACTACTAAAACAAAGTTTACTTTGCTTCACCAGCGTCATATTACCATTATTTATCTTACATAGCCACAAATAGATACATTACCTAGTTGCTATGCAACAGCTGTATTTTGTCCACATGAGGCCGCTAAAATCAACACAAGATGAAAGTTCCTCGTAGCCACTTTAACTAATCATATTAACATATACATTAAAAGAACATGCTAACATTATGGGAAATTAGCTTACAATCTTCTCCAGAGTGAGACAAGAAGATAGATACCAGTTTCCTCTATATGTGTTTAGTAGAAAGCTATCTGGCTGCACGTTAGCCTAGCTTAGCACAATGAATGGAGGTACACAGTACTGGTTATCCTTGGTTGTTGGCCAACTAAGAACTGTCCCAGAGTTTAAGCTAGGCTAATCAGTACCAGGGGTGTTGAAATGCTATATTTGTAAAAATCTGGGCAAATACACAATCGTGAGAGGCACAGAAACAGGTTTCCTGAAAAAAAATGAAATAGCTGCTCATTTGGAAAGGTTATCATGTATTATTTTACTTCTGTTAGTGTACCAAATAAAATGGCACCAGTGAAGTTGTGTCACCTTGGGTGATATCGATATCTGGTCTGACCCATGGACTAACTGGCTTTGGTCTAGTTAGTTTCTTAGTAATAATGCCCTTCTAATTTAAGGTTCACAATCACCTCACACAATGAAATAGTATGGGTATATTATACATTTCCTGAATCTTTACAGTCCTGTGAGTATTCCAGTTTTTGTGTTTTGTGTCCCTGATATTCCTAGATGCCACAGGGCTAAAAGAAAGTATATAGTTTAGGCGAACATTGCAGAAAGATGCGTGTTATTGACGGGTTGAAGAGCTCAAGTGACCTCTATATTTGTGAGAAATATCCACAACAGGGCTTGAATGAAAGCTAAGAAGGTCCCCTTTAAAATGATACCAAAGACAATATTATAGAACATTGAAAAATATCCTGACCATGAGGCTAAACCAGGATATGCACCAGTGTCTAAAATGCAATTTACTTTAGGGGGTGGTTAACTTCATGAGCTGATAACTGTGATACAGCTGCCACTCAGGAATGGTTATCATACCAAAATATCATCTACAGACATGGATCCTTTCAAAAATTATAAGTAAGTTTTGCCACCTTGAGTGTACCGAAATAGGAAATTTTGGGCTCTGGCCCATGGACTATATGTGATCAAGGGGAGAGGCAGCTGTCTGCTGAGTTGTCCAGAGGCAGTGGAGATGGGTCTAGTGAAGCGGATGAATGAGGTCAGTGGAGTTTTCGGTTCAAGTGGACTGCTGAAAACAGACCCAGTGAAAATAGCTCTGGTGGAGGATGCCCAGCCATACGTGGTGCATACAGCCAGACAGATACCGCTGCCACTTGTACCACTGGTTAAGAAAGAACTGCACCGCATGGAAAATGAGGGCATTGTTGAAAAAGTGACTCAGCCCACAGAATGGTGCGCCGCTATGGTGCCGGTCCTGAAACCGAACAAGAAAGAGGTTCGCTGCTGCGCTGACCTCAGAAGGCTGAATCGAGCGGTGAAACGTGAGAAATACGTGCTGCCCACTATGGAGGAAATAATGCCAAGGCTCGCAGGGTCAAAGTTCTTCACAACGTTGGATGCAGCAAGTGGGTTTTACCAGATCCCCTTGCATGAAGACAGCAGGGGGCTCACCACTTCCATCACCCCATTTGGAAGGTATGCTTTCAGCCGCCTTCCATTTGGTATAACGAGTGCTCCAGAGATTTTCCAGAGAAAGATGGCGGAAACTCTGACCGGGCTAGAAGGCACAGAGGTGTACATGGATGACATCCTTATACATGGAGAGACTGAGGAAATCCATGACTGGCGCCTAGCAGAGGCGCTGGGGGTCATTGAAACAGCAGGTCTCAAACTGAACCAAGCGAAATGCAAGTTCAAACAGAAACAAGTCCGCTTCCTTGGTCACATCATCGACGAGGCAGGCATCAGACCTGACCCGGACAAAGTGGCCGGAATAGAGAACTTTCCTCAGCCCCAGAACGTGAACGAACTCAAGAGGTTCCTCGGGATGGTGAACTATTTGGCAAAATACGTCCCAGAGCTGTCCACTGTAGGTCAGCCGCTTTATGGACTGCTTAAAGCAAGGACAGAGTGGCTGTGGGGACCTGCACAGAACACAGCATTCCAAGACCTTAAAGCAGCACTCGCCACCGCCCCGGTACTCACCTTTTATGATGTCACTAAGGCTACGGTGGTGTCAGCAGATGCCAGCAGCTACGGGCTGGGGGGCGTTCTGCTCCAGCAGCACGGGGAACACTGGAAGCCCGTGGCCTACTGCTCCCGATGGCTGAGTGACGCAGAGACAAGGTACGCACAGATCGAGAAAGAGTGCTTAGCCAGCGTCTGGGCATGTGAAAGGTTCAAGAAGTACTTGTTTGGGCCCGACAATTTCAGACTTGTCACCGATCATAAACCACTAGTGCCTCTCATGAACAGCAAAGACTTGGATAATGTGCCCATTAGGTGCCAGAGACTGTTAATGAGGCTGATGCGTTTCAATGCAGTGGCTGAATACTCACCAGGCAAAACGTTAGCTGTGGCTGACGCACTCTCCAGAGGCCCAGAGCAGCGCTACGGAGATGGTGCTTCTCATGATGATGTTGCGGCACACATTGATGCCATCGTGTGCCAGGTGCCTGCCACACCTCAAAGGATGCAGGAGATAAAACAGAGCACAGATGGGGATCTGCAGCTCCAGACAGCGTTGGGCTTCATCAGACACGGCTGGCCTGAGTATGTCGATAAAGTGCCGGAGACAGTCAGAGACTTTTATCAGGTGAGAGGGGAGTTATCTGAGGTAGATGGTTTAGTCATCAGAGGCAGTCGTATCGTCATTCCCACAGAGATGAGGGAGGTGATCTTAGAGAGAATACACGACAGGCACCAGGGGATAGTTAAGTGCAGAGAGAGAGCTAGCCAGTCAGTGTGGTGGCCCAAAATGACAGAGCACATTACAACAAAGATACAGCAATGTCAATTCTGCAGAGAACACAAGAACACACAGAGAAAAGAGCCTTTAATGTCAAGTGAGCTCCCATCCAGACCATGGCAGAAAGTTGGCATAGACCTGTGTGAGTACAAAAAGCAAAACTACTTGATAGTGTCTGACTATTATTCCAGGTTTTTGGAGATCCTAAATCTACCAACAACTACTAGCAGTCAGGTTGTAGCTAGGCTGAAGGCTACATTTGCACGTTTTGGTATCCCTGAAATTGTAGTTAGCGATAATGGGCCACAGCTAGTTTCAGAAGAGATGAGGAGGTTCAGCGAGGATTATGATTTCATCCATGTGACTTCAAGCCCACACTACCCCCAGAGTAATGGACAGGCAGAGAGGGCTGTTCAGATAGCCAAAAGCATATTAAGACAGGAAGACCCTCTCCTTGCCCTGTTGACATACAGAGCTACACCCTCTTCTTCCACTAGAGCCAGTCCAGCGGAATTGCTCATGGGTAGGAGACAGTGTTGTATTCAAGACCGCCTCAATCGAGACCAAGACAAGACCAAGACTCCTCCTAGCCGAGACCGAGTCAAGATCAAGACCAACGGTGGTCGAGACCAAGTTCAAGACCAAGACCGGAACAAGTCGAGTCTTTTCCGAGACCGAGAATAGAATAGTTTGTATACCCTTTACAATAACTATACTATTGTATTATAATGGCATTTATACATTTTCTACTCAGAATGAAGCCATTGTACAAAACACTTACACAGTCAGGAGAGAAAATTATTTCATTGATCCTCATGCATAGTCTTTTAAAAAATACCAGTCAGTATAACATAGGATGGCTGATAACATAACTTTCTGAATAAACCAACTTTAAAAAAGGAACGATTCCCTCTGGTTAAAGGCAAGCAAAGATTTCACATTAATTTGGCCAGTGCAGCAACGCATTCAACAATACAGTACAACTAAACATCAGGTTATTTGTTAAAATGTAATGGAATTAGATACAGTTCATGCTTTCACTTAAACAATGAAAATACAGTAATCAGAAGAGAAGCGAATAGATTTGCAAAAAAATATTTAATGTTTACAACATGTTTTATGTCTACAGACAGTCTGTTGGTCTACTCAGTATAAACCATTTTATATACCAGCCAACATGGGCATGGGCACCTTAGACTACTTAGACAGTAGTGCATGGTTACACTTAAGAAACATTAGATATGACAACATTTTTGTCCCCAATCGTGAATGGTGAGGCCTCATGATAAGGCCCCCTCTGCTGAATACACGCTCAATAGGAGCTGAAGATGCAGGCACAGACAAGACTTTAAGTGCCAGGGAATGTAGGTTGGGGAACTTCTCTTCGTTCCTAGCCCAAAAACTGAGTGTGTCTTCATCATGGAAGTCTTTAATGGTCTCAAAGTACTTCTGTACTTGTGATGCTATTCTTGAGTCTCGGTCACCACTGTGACTTTTTCTATGCCATTGGTACCTTACCAATAGTCTTGGACACTTGAGTGGAGGTAACTCCTCTTGAGATTGTTGCGCACTATGGGGATCCTTCGGAGGGGATCCTGTTCCTATGGCCCTTGCTTCTGTAATCAAGGTGTCTGAAAAAAATAAACAAAGAAAAAGATCATTAAGTCTTTTATGAACAAAGACTTAAATTATACCATTTTGTCATTTATTATATTTACTACTGTTCCTAAACTACCATTGTATGTACACAGAGCCATCAGGCAGTGAAAGCAGTGTGTGTGTGTGTGTGTGTGTGTGTGTGTGTGTGTGTGTGTGTGTGTGTGTGTGTGTGTGTGTGTACTGACCTTTGAGTGACCTCTTGAGTTCATCTCTGACCTGAGGGGACATGACATTTTCAGTACACTTAACATCCATATCCACCCAGCTGAGTCCAAAACGTGGGTCAAGCATGGCAGCTATGAAGTAAACATCCTCACCAAACGGTTCATGGTGCTGCTTGCTTTCATCCATTTTTGTTCTAACAAATATGCCAGAAAACCTCCTGTGTAAGGATTCTTTAAGTGCTCTAACTAAAGGCCGGCAGAGACACCTCTTCTCTTCCATCCTCATGAGGTGGGTGTTAATGTCCAAAACTGTGGGGGCAACTAGGCTGCTTGTCACCAGTTGCTCACCTTGTGTGAGGTCGGTAGACTCTGCAAAAGGCTCAAGCATGGTGCAGAGTTCTTTGAGCTGAGCCCACTTGCATGGAGAGAAAACAACATTAGGAAAGTCAGAGCACATGTCTGTGAGAATGCTGTGATCCAATGCTGTGATAGCTTTCAATTGCTTAAAAGTGGAGTTCCAGCGGGTGTCATTTGCTGCTGGGATAGAGCGTCCATAGCCAAAAGCAGTGTTGTAGTCAAGTCACTAAACCTCGAGTCCGAGTCGAGTCTCGAGTCCCCAGTGTTCGAGTCCAAGTCCAAGTCCGAGTCACCAAAGAAAAGTCGAGTCGAGTCCGAGTCGAGTCCCCATTACCTGAGTCCGAGTCGAGTCCCTATTACCCTAGTCCGAGTCCGATTCATCAAGGTTGAGTCTGAGTCGAGTTCCAAGATGGCTCCAGTGATCCACTCGGGCACAGTCAAAGATCTGACATACAAATAAAAAAGGTCTACATTAAACATAAATGACAGCTGTCACCATTTCAAAGGGAGTTTAATTACTTTGTAACACGATAGCCAAACAAATGCACACCCACACACTCGCACACATGCACGCGCAAGCATGCGCGCACACACACATTTTTAGAACAGTCTGAATTTCTTTGACATTCTGAACACTGGATGTGCTTCAAAACACCTGGATAGCTGTGAATAGCATGATATTAGCAAATGGTGGAAACAGTATACAGAAGTAAGTTCCACAGCATACAATACATTCATAAAAACTAGTCAAAAGACATTGTCTCTCAGGAATAGTTAGGAACAAAAGGCTGGTGGCACTAGTTTTAAGCATACACGTTGCATTTCAAAAACATAAGATCTAACAGCATGGAACTACTCAACCTTGCACGGTGAGGCCTCATCAAAATGCCTCCATGACTAAATACCCTTTCAATGGGCGCACTGGAGGCAGGGATAGAGAATACCTGTGTGGCAATCTGATAGAGGGTAGGGAATTTGGATTTGTTTTGCTGCCAAAACCTGAGGCACGGGACTGAGTCAGAGTCCTGCTCAGCGATCAAGTTGAGGTATGCAGTCAACTGAGCCTGGCCAGACGGCTTCTTCTCGGTGGAGGAGGGAGTCCTCCTATAGTGGGAGAACATTCTCAACTGCTTCTCAGGAGGAGACTCTGAAAGTTCACCTTCCCCTGGTCCTGTTGCTTCCGCTGCATCTGCTGTTGATACCGCTTGCTTGTCACCCTCTGCCTTTATATACTCTGAAATGAGAGGGGGGCATGGGGGACTCATTACAAATATGTTATTGACTAGGCCTACATGACAAATGACATGTCTATGTGCTTTATTGTAACACCTTCAATGATTTAAACATCACAACAATCAAATAGTTAATCACTTAACTAACATTAATCAAAACATTTCTCACCTTTGATCTCAGTCTTCAGCACATCTTTAATGTCACTGTCCAGCTGCACATCATGTTCTAGCCACTGGAAGCCAAATGCTGGGTCCAACACAGATGCTATGAAGTAGGCATTGATGAAAGGAAATTTGGTGGGGCCTCTTCCTTCAGCTGGCTCACATCCTGGTATCTTGACTGCACTGAAAACCTCTGCAAACCTTGTTTTCAAGGAGCTCTCCAGAGCTCTCACCAGAGGCCCACAGTATCTGGCTTTTCCTCTTATTTCCTGCAGGTAACAGCGCAGAGTGAGGACACAGGGCACAATCACACTGACGGTGACAGTAGTCTCACCCTGAGTTAGGTTGGTTGCCTCTAAGAACGGATCAAGAACTTCGATCAGTTCTTTAAGCTGAACATACTCTCGCGGGGATAAGATAAGGCTTTTGTGCCCCTCTGATTCCAACACACTGGACAGCTTTTGCATGTCTAAATGCACATAAGCCTTCACCTGCTTCAGAGTGGAATTCCATCGTGTGGCATTCGCTGTTGGAATTGTTGCATCACCAAAACACGCTTCAAAGCAGTCTTTAAACGAGGTGCCACTGTGGAGGAGGTTGGCTGCACGGGATAGCTTTGCTAGGGTGCTTGACAGCCCACTGGTGTCTTTCAGACCATCTTTTATGACCAACTGCAGTGAATGTATGAAGCATGATAGTCTCTGCATCTTACAGTTCTCAGCCAAAGTGTCATTGACTGTCTGTTGATCTTCTGGCATCAGGTCTTGCCATATTTCCTCATCCTCCTCAAATGTGCTGGGATCATGAGCTTCAGCATCACAAGGATCCTCTAGGGGAAAGCTGGCCTGGAAAGCTTTTCTCATGTTGGATGCATTGTCAGTTATGACAAAGTTGATCTTGTCCTTAATCAGGTATTCTTCAGCACAGCATTCAAACATCATTGCAATCTTCTCTCCTGAGTGTTTCCCATGCACTCTTTTGCAGGAAAGAAGATATGACTGAAGGCTGAGTTCCTGTTTTTTTTATCCATTGCCACTGTGTGTGCTGTCACTCCAAGGAATGACTGCATCTTTCGATCACTCCAAATGTCTGTGGTAACAGCAACACTCGATGCTTCTGCCAGCTGGTTCTTTATCTGTTCTTTCTTGACTTCCACCATTCCTGGAATGGTCACAGAGGAAATTGTGGATCTTGCTATAGGCCGGTACTGAGGGTCCAGGACATGCAGGAAGTGCTTGAAGTCCTCGTTGTCAATGATGGAGAGTGGCAAGCAGCACTTCATGATTAGATCTTTTACAAGGGCATCACTTATAGCCTTCTGACGTGGATGTTTGAGGTCGTACATCCTTTGCTGTCCATCATTTAAAAATGATGTGATAGTCTTCTGACCTGGAGCAGCTGGCATCACATCTGAAGCAGTGGAGGCAAAGTATTCTTGGAACCTAGGGGAAGATAGGATACACACTTTAGCTTGCTGATGCCAAACTGTTTCAAGTAATCTTTCTTACAGCAAAAAATGTGTAACGTTATAGCTATAACAATATGCAATAACAATACAAATGTTACACATTATACACATAGTTGTTTGAACCATAACCAGTTAAGTTACATATTTAGTTATCTATATAACTAACATTACCATATTAGTAGATTAACTAATGTAAGCTAGCTGGATAAATGAAAAGTATGAGAAAAGATACATAATTTATGAGACTAACAGGACAGGGATTAATTAGCAAAACCCAGTCATTTAATTATTGATTTAAGTATGTTACATGCTACCTAGCTGAGCTTTAACTCTCTATCCTCCGTGAGTCTGTATGTTTATTCTGTATGGGTCAGGGAGGGTGTGATTTTGTTAGAAGACAGAGCCAGTTCATAGTACTGTTCAAAAGCTAGGTCGTGCGTGTCTATTTTTAGAATTTGGCACACCCAATGCTGCATATATGCAAAGAAAAATATCCCCATATTTACAGTAGCCTATGCGGTGTCACGAATCACGATACGGTTCGGTAGTTTTCGGTACATCGGGGGGGGGGGGGAAATGCCACATCCGTCAAATCTTGTACCGTCTCCAGCTCTCAAGAAAACCAGTGGCGGCATCCACATTAGCTTTCTTCAATTAGTCCATTTAGCGAGTAATAGCCTACAATTATTTTTATTTGCATTGTAAAGTTGTGTACATTTTATCAACATTATTTGTGGATGCATATAGGCTAGACTTCTTCCTTCTCCGCACTTGGAGAATATTTATGGCGGAGATCTGCAATGTGCGGATTTGTTATTGCTAGTTAAGATTAATGCTAACATGATAGTTCAGAGTGGTGTGTTTTTTCCGTTAAGTGTATGCTACTTGGTAATTAGCTAAATGATAAATAAGAAAAATCAGTTTTAATCTCCCTATAACATGAAGACGCTGCGTGTTACTTACCAACTCATCATTAGTGAGATCGATGGCACGCTCGTACCGAAAGCGAACCGTACTGTGACTTTTCTGTGCAATGCTGCATTAGCACTCTAACAGTAACGTTACTGAACTTACCTATACAATTTCACTTGGTTCTAGTGATATGATATACCCACACGACCTAACCGAACATCTTGGACCAGTGGTTGAGTTACTTCAGAGGCTATTGTTACCATAGCTAGATAGCTAGCTAGCTAACGTTAACTGATCACCAACCATATCATCAACTGACTGCATATCACTTACTTTTCTGGGTGCATCCTTGACAGATGTCTGTTGAAGTTTGAGGTTGTCCCGGTCTTCTCCTCAATAGTTCGTTTACATATCGAACATCTAGCAGTGATCTTGCTGGAATTTGTTGTAAAATCTGTGTAAGCAAAGAGCACAATTCGGGGCGTCTCTTTAGGCATCTTCGCGCTACTGAACATGACGGTATGCACGCCACGTGAATCCGCATGTAGGTGGAACACACGTGCCTGCCCTTACACGGAATTGAATAATTTTACAGTATTAATATAGCTATCAATATATTTTAATAGGGCCTATTATTTAAAAAAAATCTAACAAAAACAGTCTTTATCAATTAAAAAGTCAGAGTCCGGGTCTCCAACTTCCGAGTCCGAATGCAGTAAATTCGCGAGTCCGAGTCCAAGTCCGAGTCATCAGTGCTCAAGTCCAAGTCGAGTCACGAGTCATGAAAATCAGGACTCGAGTCGGACTCGAGTCCGAGTCCTGGACTCGAGTACTACAACACTGGCCAAAAGTGACTTCAAACTTATCTTTAAATGAAGTGCTGAAATGTAACAAAGACGACAGTTTTGAAGCTTTGGCAATCACACCGGAAAGACACTTAGTTTCCTTTAAGCCATCTCCTACTACCAGTTGCAGAGAATGAGCAAAGCATGACAAACGCTGTCTGGAGATACTCGTTATATCTGCACTGCCATCCTCATCCTCCAGATCCTCCCATAAATCATCATCATCAAGGTCTCCCACCTCGTCTCCACTATCATGCGCATCATCTGATTGTTGCGGCATTTTAACTTTAAAAGCACATTTCATGTTGGAAGCGTTGTCTGTTATTATGTAGTCAATCTTTTCACTGATTGTAAATTCTTCCGTGATCTCATAAATGCAGAGGCAATGTTCTCGCCACAATGTCGTCCAGTAAAACGCCTACAGTCCAAGAGATAAGACTTAAGCTCAAATTCATCTTTGGTGCTGCTATACACATGTGCAGTTAACCCTAAAAAAGAACGCAAGGTTCGATCAGACCAAATGTCTGCTGTCACTGAGATGTAAGCCTGACACTGCAGGTCATATTTAATATGTGCTTTAACCTTATCTACTAGATGAGGGATAGGTTTGTCTGTCATGGTTCTCCTTGACATTGGGGTATATCGATCATCCATAATTTTCAAAAAGTGTCTGAAGTTGTCGTTTTCCAAAAGTGACAGAGGCAAACAGCATCCAACAATCAAGTCACATATTACTGCATTGTTGATGGCCTGTTGTCTAGTCGAGGTTTGACTGTACGCCTGCTGTACCCGGGGCTGTAAAAAGGATGACACACTTGGCTGAGAGGTCTGCTCAAATGAAGTAAATTTTCCAGCTTTATATTCACTTAACCTGTTAGGTGGAGATGGAAAAAAGAAAGAAAAGAAAGATTAAATGAAATTTAAAAAATAGCAAATAGCTATTAGCTAGCTACATACAGAAGTATTAGAATATTTACACATCGGTGTCGGTGACTATTTTAATAATTAAAATAGGTGACTATTTTAAACGTTATTATGCAATAAATGCAGGTTATGTACCGTATAACATCGAAGTCTGTGTCTGGTAACGATTTGGCTGGCTAGCTGCAAGCTAAGCTAATTTTAAAGGAAGAAAAGGCCAGCTACCTTAGCTCCATAGGAAACCATACATCGATAACGTTAGCTGTATCATACTGTAGCTATTAATACTAGCTCTTATAAGAATTAATGCTGGAAATTGCTTTAATTCACAGCTAGCTACCTAATGTTAGCTAATTTAGAAAACTGTATAAAATAAATAGCTGGGGCGCATTCCAGTTTCACACTGAATTTAAACATTCCAAGTGCGTGAGCTAGCTATATAACTAGCTATGCTAGCTCTAGTCTAGCATAATCACCGTAGTTGACTCGCCCAAAAGAGCGAACGTTACATGAGAAAAGACCCAAAATGGAACAGTTGGCTTGCTTAGCTAACAATATAAAAGCTATTGCACGAATGACTAACCTGTCTTTATGGCTTTATGGCTCCATATGCCTATAGAAGCTTGATGTTGTCCCAACGGTCTCCGTGATCGATTTGTGGCAAAACTTGCAGACGGCTTGATGCTTCTTTTTCATATTGGACACAAACTCTTTGTGATTAGTGTACCCGAAGCGAATTATTGACGACAACGCAGACATTATTAATTAACTTAATTATTATTAGCTAGTGTGCGCGTATTCAGCAGCGAGAATCACAACGAACTGAGCCGTGGCTCGCAATAGAAATGAACAGCAACGTTAACGTACACAGTTGCCAATGGTAACGAGGAAGGAAGGAATGGCATCTTTACAACAGTTAGCTAGTTCCGACCAAGTACTTTGATGTGACGAGAGGCAGCCAATGAGTGCTGATATTCAGTACAACATCACTGGGACTTCACTTTAGTATCACTCCGCTTTCTGCTTTGTGTTGATTACGATCGTAATCTATCTTAACGAATGAGGAAATGGGACTGAGTTACATTTCACGCTAATGGTTAATACAAATATGTTTACATTGTGCTAAAATACATGTAGCCTGTTAGCGTAAATACACGGATTAGTCATAGTTTAGTAAAAAGCTATATTGTTCTGAAAAGTAGGCTACGATGCTTCATATAATCTGTTACAGTCAACTTTAAACATACTGTAGCCTATCTAAGAAAAAGGCCAAAGTAGCGACTCTACTTTTGGAGGTCGGTGATTAATTAGCCTCCCATTCCGATATTAAATAGCCATTTAGAAAACAGTAACGTTCGTTGAATGTAAAATGTGTTCTCGAGTTTGGTCAATTACGCATCTAGCTACAATCTGTGTTCAGTGCGTGGATGACTGTGTGTGTCTGCAGTGCAGCCTACCGGCTGATTCTCGCCAACCTATTATTTTTTAAATTGCCTCCACTTAATTTTCACTCGATACAAATTTGAGAAATTCAAGACCAATATCCGAGACCAAGACAGGACCGAGACAAATTATGTCCGAGACCAAGACCATGGGATCCTGTCTCGAGACCAAGACCGGTCTCGAGAACTACAACACTGGTAGGAGAATCAGAACCACCTTACCCACATTGCAGCATAACCTGAAACCGGCCTGGCCTAAAGAGGAACTGATCAAAACCGCTGACGCCGCAGCTAAATCGAGGCAGTCTTTCTACTACAACCGCAGGAACGGCGTGCGGACACTGCGCTCACTGAACTCGGGTGACGCAGTACTCACCAAACTTGATGCAGAAAACATGGACAATGCCAGCAGTTGTTCACAGTCAGAGCTCCACTCCCAGATCCTACATAGTGGAGACAGCTCAAGGTGAACATTACAGAAGGAACAGGCGCCACCTGTTGGCCACACCCAAAACACTCACCTTTGTCAGCAGGGATCCTGACCATGTCACTCCATGGGAGAGTGGAAACACGGATGAGTCCCGAGCAGCAGAAATGCCAACTTCCACACCACATGTTACTCGCTCTGGCAGGGTGAGCAAGCCAGCAATCCGGCTGGATTTGTGAGGCGTATGGACTTGTGTACTGTGGGAGATTTTTTTTAATTTTCCTTGTGAAAAGGGGGGTGATATACAGGTTGGAATTAAAAAAATAAATATTTCAGTTGAGTTATGGACTCTTTAAAGCTTACACCCCAGGCCTGTCAGTAAAATGTTGGACATTGTAAATCAAAGATGTTTGATGTCTTTGCTCTTTCTGTTTTACAGTTGAAAGAAAGAAAATGGTATTATTTTATTTGTCAAATAAAGCTACGGTTAAAGTCAGGAGTTGCTAAACTGGAGTTAAAATTGTTGGCAGTAAATGTTCAGAGAAATGTTTAGAAAATCATCTTAGAGGGGGAGATGTAATGAATGAAAGATATTATTTTGAAGGTCCTGTCACATGTTTAACTTGACCTACTCACGGGTGTACGTGCAGTGCGTGTGACGTATACAGGAAGTTAGACACTCATGTTATGAAGGTTGTATGATGAACGAACGCTAGTAAAAGCTACACAGTTAAGAACCTACGAAGTCGGCTCATTCTTGAATTATTCTTATGTCAGTAAGATAAGGCGTCTACGGACATTACAATCATCATCATCATCATCATGATCAAGGAAGGAGGGCGGACACACAGGACTCTATTTGGCCCACCTTGCCATTTATTTTGGTTTCAAACCCTTCGACAAACGTCCAGTCCTCCAGCTGGAGCGGTGTTTCTTACGGACGTGGGGGTCGAAGCTCAACCACTGCCCGGACTTCACTCGTGTGCGTTAGAAGGAGAAACCGTCCACGGGACTCCGATGTAAGAAAGGATAAACAAGTATTTTATCCCACAGCTTGCAGTATCTTCTTACAGGGATACTCAAGGTTACGTTCTCCTCAACCAGCAAAACTGTGCTACGGTAAGAAACACGCGTGGCTTGGCTCGATCGCTGCTTGAGACTCCTCCCACAAAACAAAAATGGCCTCTCCCGCGTTCCCTCTTCCGTGTACCCACAAGACCTCTCTCTTAAAGCGACAGTACAAGTATATGACGGTCGTTATAAAACATACATAAAAGTAAATAATGACATAAAATAAAATGTAGTAAACACAAATAACAGCACACAGACAGGATTTGGTGATATTTCATACTCAAATAAAATAAAAACATTAATTTTAACCTGGTTACACTAAGGACTGTGGTTTTGGGGCGGATATGTCTAACCAGCTCAGGGATGCGGTGCTGAGTAAATGCACGTCAGGATATGTGCGGAGAAAGCTGCTTGAGGAGGGTTCGGGACTCACTTTAGCGAGAGCGCTAGAGATTGCTGCGTAGTGTGAAAGAGTAGAACGACAGATGGCAGCAATGGGCGTGAGTAACACGGACGCAAAGGCAACTGAGACTGTGAACCAGGTATCCAAAGGGAAATGGGTCAAGAAGAGCCGAAAACGTGAAGGGGAAGGAAAAGGGAAAGAGAAAGTGTGCTGTCGTTGTGGGCACGGAGACCACTTTGCAAAAGATGAAACATGTCCAGCACGCGGGCAAACCTGCAGGAGGTGCGGTGGTAAAGACCACTATGCGAAAATGTGCAAATCTAAAGGTGGCAAACAGTTAGTGAAATATGTAGATTCAGAAAAGGAAGAGCAACAGGATAAAGATTATGCATTTGTGGTACGTGACAGTAGCGATATTGATAGATTAACATTTAACATGGGTGCTGTAGACCTAGAAATGTTAAGTGACTCAGGGGCTACGACCAACATAGTAGATGAAAACACATGGGAAGGACTAAAAAGAGAAAAAATTAAGTGTCAGTCCTCCACTTCAGACAAAAAGCTGTATACATACTCGTCAAAGGAACCCCTGCCAGTGAAGGGAGTGTTCATATGTGAGGTGAAGATAGGGAAAAGGGAAACCCAAGCAAAGTTCACAGTAGTAGCGGGTCAGGGAATACCACTACTAGGGAGAGAGACAGCTATAGAGCTAGGTGTGCTAAAAGTGGGTGTAGATGTAGCAGCGGTGACTGATATCAGGGCAGAGGTAAAGAGGAAGTACCCAAAGCTCTTCACAGGGGTTGGTAAGCTCAATACCAAACAGATCAGTCTGCACATCAACAACGACGTGGAACCCGTAGCACAACCACTGAGACGAGTACCGTTCCATCTGAGGGAGGCAGTCGATAAGAAGATAGAGGAGCTGCTAAGCATGGACATTATCGAAAAGGTTGAGGGCCCAACACCGTGGGTAAACCCAGTCGTAGTAGTTCCCAAAGCAAAAGATACTGATATCAGACTATGCCTAGATATGAGAATGGCAAACAGGGCTATCATCCGGGGAAGATATCCAATCCCGACAGTAGATGAACTGTTAGTTGACATGAACGGTTCAGTTGTGTTTAGTAAACTCGATCTGAAACGGGGCTACCATCAAATGGAGCTCACACCAGAGTCAAGAGCCATAACAACATTTGCCGTGCACAGTGGAACATACCGCTACAAAAGGCGCATATTTGGAGTCTCGTCTGCGAGTTAGCAGTACCAACATGAAGTGGCAACGACACTGGCTGGCATCGAAGGAGTTGCAAACATATCCGATGACATCATCTCCACACACCGGATCGTGAGACACATGACCAGCGACTACATGCCGTACTGGAGAGACTTGAGAGATGCGGCTTGACCTTAAATGGTGAGAAGTGTCAGTTTGAGATGGACAAACTAGTGTTCATGGGCATGTTACTATCAGAGAAGGGGATAGGGCCCACAAGCGAGAGAGTGAGAGCACTGGCCGAAGCACGCGAGCCGGAGAACGGATCAGAGGTCCACAGTTTCCTGGGTTTGGCTGGGTACAGTAGTAGATTCATACCCCAGTTCACCGCCATCTCAGAGCCGCTGCGGAGACTGACCAAAAAGGATGTGCCATTTGTCTTTGGCCCAGAGCAGAAACAGGCATTTGAGACACTGAAAAATAAGGCATTCTTTGATAAAGATGCCCCCACAAAAGTGATAGCTGATGCAGGGCCGGTAGGCATAGGAACAGTTCTGGTACAGGAACAGCAAGGAGTTATGGTGCCTATATGTTATGTGAGCAGGAGCCTGACAGACTGTGAGAGGAGATATTCTCAAACGGAGCGCGAGGCCCTGGCACTGGTTTGGGCATGTGAACGCCTACACCCATACATATACGGGAAGAGGTTCGACCTGATAACGGATCATAAGGCTCTGGAGGTGATCTACAGCCCCAGATCAAAACCGTGCACCCGGATTGAGCGTTGGGTGCTCCGTCTCCAACCTTATGACTTTCAAGTGATACACATATCTGGAAAGTACAACATTGCTGACCCTCTGTCTCATCTCCTTGGGGACACTGCAAAGAAGACGACACACACACATGGAGCGGAAGAATACATGCAGTTTGTGGCAGTGCAAGCGACGCCCAGGGTGCTGACTACAAAAGAGGTGGGGAGAGCCTCTGCAGAGGATGAAGAACTGAATGAGGTGAGGAAAGTGATACAGAGTGGCCGGTTTGAGAAGTGTTCAGCCTATGCGCCTATCGTAAAGGAACTATGCACTATAGGACAGTTAGTGTTAAGAGGAATGAGAATTGTTCTACCGCAGAGCCTACAGAACAGAGCTCTAGCGTTAGCTCATGAAGGACATTTAGGTATTGTAGGGACAAAACAGCATCTCAGGGGAAAGGTGTGGTGGCCAGGGATGTATGGGGCAACAGAGAAATATGTTAAGTCATGTCACGGGTGCCAACTAGTGGCGCGGCCCGACGTACCAGAGCCATGCGGCCCACAGCTCTCCCTGATGGACCATGGCAAGATATTGCCACGGATTTGTTAGGTCCGTTAGCAACAGGACATTCTATCTTAGTAGTTGTAGACTACTACAGCAGATATTATGAGTACGAGATCATGCGATCCACCACGACAGACAAAGTGATAGACCGTTTAGAGAACATATTCAGCCGCCACGGTCTACCTGTCTCTATAAGGTCCGACTGTGGACCACAGTTCTTGTCACCACAGTTCCAGGAGTTCTGTCAAGACAACGGCATACAGCACGTGAAAACAACACCTAAATGGGCACAAGCAAATGGAAAAGTGGAGAGGCAAAACGCGTCGATCATGAAATGGATACGCATCGCACAGGCGGAGGGACTGGGAGAAGGAACTCCGGAGGTACGTCACCATCTACAGATCCATAGACCACTCCACCATGGTCAAGAGCCCAGCCGAACTCTTGTTCAACAGAAAGCTGGGAGGAAAGCTGCTGGACATCAGTACACCTAGGAGTGACCTGGAGGCACGGGACACTGATGCAGAGCGAAAGGGGAAGTCCAAAATATACGCCGACGACCGACGCGGAGCCAAACCATCCCAAGTACAAGTGGGAGATGAAGTCCTTTTGATACAGGACAAAGCAGATAAGTTCACGACAACTTTCAACCAGACACCACACACGTTAATCAGTAAGAACGGTAACAATGTGGTAGTCGAGTCACCCACAGGAGCTCAGTACTCCAGAAACACAACCCGTGTCAAAAGGTACACACCAGCTGAGCTGACGTCATCGCCTGCTGGAAAAGAAACACAGACAACACTGAGTGAGAATGAAAACCAGGGACTTGAACACACAGAGAGGTCCACACCAGAGACACCCAGTCAGGGGTCATCCCCATGCCGACCTCTGACAGCACAGACAGAGAGACCTCGCCGAGAAATAAAGATGCCCCAGAGATTCACAGGTTTTGTTATGAAGTGAATTCAATGTGAGTATGCATATGTTCATGTGTATGGTAATAGAGAAAATTAATACACAATCATAGGGGGCAGGAATGTTTATTCTGTGAGAGAATATGTTACTAACATTCAGATATGACCTGTTGTTCATGTAAAGGAGACATTAGAGTTCTAATCCAAGTAAGGGGGGATGTCGTGTATTGACTACGTCATTACGTCGCGCTTTGATGCGGAATGTAGATAAAGAAGAAATATGGAGTAAAGTGAAGCGATGTGAAACGTGGCTCTTGGTGTACGTATGATTTAATTCGGTTCTACTTGGCATAATATGCAAGTTAGAAGTGTAACAATAAGAACTGCTAGCCCATGCAGACGGGCAGCCATGCTGACAGGTGTTCATTCTCTGGACGGTGGAGTTTTTCGACTGTGTTGCACTGGGTGGACCGTGTGTTGGCTGTTTTTTTACTTTGTTCTCTGTGTTTTTGTTTGTTTTTGGTGGTGTTGTCTTTGTCATTTGTGTTGCACTGCTGTGGGCTGGGGGAAACGGAATTTCGTTTCTTTTGTCATTAGATGAAATGATAAATAAATTGTTCATGATTCCTGATTCCTGATTTGGCTCGGCTATAGCTCCATACATTATATTTTCACGTACTATGCACAGTAGTATGTATTCACACAGCTTTCACATACTAAATCTGCATACAAAACATTGTGCACATTACAATTCCCACACTATCAGTATCTATGTAGTATGAACAATTCAGACAGTTTCTTCTGACATACACACCCGGGGACTTGGAAACGCAATAAAGCAAATATTTGATTGACTTCTTATTCAAATCTAAAAAAAAAAAAGAGCATTTGAGGGAGCATGCATCATGTGGATGTGTGGCTGCAAACCAGAAATGCGTGGTAATGGACACCACGTGTAGTATTGTGACGCCATAACACTGCAAGGATCAAGATTAAGATCAAGTCATAAGGCATTAAAAAGTATTTACAAAGGTTTTATAGCAGACAATATAGTATATTAACTGTCATATCTTACATAAAATAGTCTAATCCCTCTAATCTACTATTTCCGTGGCGTCAGAATATTTACATATATTTACAAAATATTTACTTATAATAGTCTCCCTCTAATCTACTGTTTCTGTGGCGTCTACTATTTCTGTGACACCAAACAAACAGCCTCTTCCCTTTTTCAGGAAACAATTAAACCACAATGACGTCAACGTCCTTGGCCATGATGCCACGCTTTCTTTTGATTATCTCATTTTGAAATGCCATCGCTTTTACCTTAATAGTGCCAATATGACCTCTTATAACATTTATTATTATGCACCGACTGCTTTGTCTTACTTCCATGGCAGTTCATTACCACTACCACGGAAAACATGATTCGATTTTTTTTTTTGATCAAGACAAAATTCTGTCCTTTCTTGGCAGCAAATGCATAGATTCTACTTCACCAAGCTTCCTGTTTAGCCTATATAACCCCCCCTCTACCTCCCCATCTTCCCTGAAAGAGCTTGTTTTGAAGGCTGGAGGGCTTTGGACGTGAAGGTTTGTACTCGTATCATTCCTACCAAACACTACCAGCTGATGCCACTGACGCCCCCCCCCCACTGGTTAACGGCGTGCTAATTGGTGCATGACGCAATTTGTGTCACATGTGTCATGTCACCGACTGAAGAAGAGGCAAACAAGGTGGCGTAATTGTAAAAAAAAGTAAAAAAAAGTGTGGAGTAATTTGACAATATAACCAGTAGATGGCAGTATTACACCAAACAGTTATGCACTAAGCGCTCAACATGGACTTCGATTAATCAGTAGCCAGTTGTCAGCAATGCAATGTGCTCACACCTCTCGGGTTGGAAACACCAGTTTTGGCTTATTACCACTGGTGTTGTTCTAATACCATATGCTACCAAGAACATGTCCACCACAATAAGTCTTACACAGTTATTACGGATTCTTTCCACAGGCGGCCATGAATGGTTAACACTTGTCAAATAAATCCAGCCATCTTGTCTATAAGTGTGCTGTACATTGTACGTATACTGGTACGATCTGTCATGTCCACCTACCTCAGACGTGTGTGTAAGTAACCTGCTAACATCTGTTTCAGCATCTCTGGTATGTTATCTGCACCACTGCATTTTATCGCCTCTCATTTCTCCTGTATATATTCAACCCTTGTGTGTATATCTGAAGATTGTTGTGTTGTAGCGTTGTTATTCTATTTTAAGTACACTGAGAGAGCCATGAAACCGGAGTCAAATTCCATGCATGTGCAAACCTACATGGCCAATAACATAAACATGATTCTGATTCTGATTCTGATTCTGATACAACAACATTTACAGAAATGAACATCTGAGTCAAGGTTGGACTGTTGGAAATGCTCACAACAAGTGGACTGTATTTTGGCATCTGCATTTATATTTAAGCACAGACATTCATTGATATGGACATAGAGCGTGGATGATTATTGCAAGAAAAACACCCTGTGATGATTTGGCTCAGTTAGATTATGACGTCCCAAGGCAAGGCAGTTTCATTTACGAAGCAGGTTTTATACACAGAGGTGGATTCAAGGTTCTGTACACAGAAGTTGAAACAACACGGTACAAAGTTAAAACAACGCAACTTAAAAAGAGCAAACTATTAGAGATAAAATCCATACAGAAGTAATAATTAAAAGTAATTAAAGATAAAAGATAAAAAGAGTAAAAGAATAAAAAGATTATAAATTCTAATGATAATACACTAATAATAAGACCTGGAGTTTTAAAAACATCTACATACAAGTGCCTGAGAACAAGGAGGTTTTCAGTGTGGATGTAAGAACACGGGTTGGGGCGCCAGGCTGCAAGACGACTGAAAGCCCAGCCATTATACTGCATCAACAACACGGAGTGTTGTTAAAGAAATGATGTTGCCACTGATTTAAAAATTATATCACATTCATAACCTGACTAATTTACCAGTAAACCAGTATATTAAAATAGTTTAACCATGACCAGATGTCCAAACACGACATACATCTATAGTGAGGATGAAGAAGGTGTAGTGAAGGTGGTGGTGGTGGTGGTGGTGGTGGGGGGGGGCATTTGGGTATGGGGTCTTCCACCACAAAAATAAGTCTTTAAAAACACATTTCATGCATTTCTTCTCTCCTTCCCGTCCCCATGTTGCTTTCTGGGTGGTGTGTGGTCAGAGCAGTAGGTTGGGACAGTGCGACATGGTCCTCCATAACATCCCAACTAATCTTTTTTCCAGATATGAATGGCACAAACTTGCTGTTTTCACGGCCTGATTATGATTACAGCTTGCCTGTAATCGGCTTACAAATGAAGTATTCAAAGTTAACAGTCATTGATAAAAAAAAAAAACATCCACCACCCCCTTTATGAAAATCATAAAATTGATGTTATTCGTCATCAAGTTTGTTTATCTTCAATTGTGCAGCAGCTTGATCTAAGCCAGACTGTCAAAATAGAGGTGGAAGAGGACGGATAAGCTAATTTCTCTCCTAGAGACCGACGACGTCTACTGTACACACGCTGTGTGAGCACGTTACTGACATACTCACATGCACAGAGAAGGTGTCTGCACTGTTCTGGTGAAAATCAATTTCTTATTATGTGCATGGCCTGCACTGAATGTTGCAGGAAATAATTACTTATGAGCAAAAATGGCTTGCTGACTATCAACTAATTGAAATGTATTGAAAATTAGTCTCTTGTACATTTCTGCAAATACGAAGGACGTGACCTCAGCTTTACTGTCATTCTGACCGTTATATGAAATTAGCCCAGTTCCCCACAGAACGTGTCACAGGGTCACTGTGGAGAATAAACCCATCGACGCTTCAATAAAAAGCAAACACAGTACACTCTGAAATGAGAAGAATGATATCGTTCCCAAATAGATGGGCATTTTTACAGATAACAAACGGGCGGCGATGGATTTGAGAGGTGGACCGAACTCTGCAGCCTGCAGGGGCCACAGACAACTAGGGAATCTGTCAAGGCTGTGCCTGAACAATCTGTAAAACTTAGCCAGCAAATTGAAAATCAAACAAATGAATCAGATGCCATCTTTGAATATGGGCAATGATTCCCCCCACTTTTTCCTTTCCCCCCACAATGATTCCTGTGCTCTTTTGGTTCGGCCTATCGGCTCCAGCGTTTAACACCTACCATTGTGAGTCCAGCTCATGATGTCTGATGCTCATCAACTGTAATTCCTGTGGCTCTTCATGGTTAAACATACTATCAAGAAGGTCCTGGGTTCGAACCTTGGGGATCATCTCAGGTCGTCCTCTGTGTGGAGTTTGCATGTTCTCCCCGTGTCTGCGGTGGGTTTCCTCTGGGTGCTCCGGTTTCCTCCCACCATCAAAAAGACATGCATGCTAGGGTTAATACTCCTGTCTGTGCCCCTGAGCAAGGCAACAGAAAGAAGAACTGGAGCTGGTCCCCGGGTGCTGCAGCTGCCAACTGCTCCTAGCTACACAGCTAGGATGGGTTAAATGCAGAGCAGGAATTTCCCCACGGGGATTAATAAAGTATATCAAAATAAAAAGAAATCAAAAATGAAGCAGAAATGCTCCAAAAATAATCTATTCAAGCAATCAAATGGCTAATTACCACTGTAGGTTTTACTATAATCGCATGACTCTCAGTGATCTCTTGCTGTGGTCCTGAACCCAGGCTCCATTAACTCCATCAGTGGTGTGCTATTTACTGGGTTCACTTTATTGCATTTCACGACGTTGTACTAACCATAATGTACCACTGTCTTCTTCTACATGTCAAACACAGAATTGGATAAAACATACTCAGTGTGAAGCGCCGTCTCATCTGTGGGCACATACTGATTCACTTTGGACAATGTGTCAAAGTTTCATTTTCTCCTCGCCATAAATAACAATAACAATGGCTTCCTGTTGTTCCCACAACTCTAATGTCTAGAAAACATCATCATCAAACTGCTGCAGTGCACTGAGAGCATAAATTAGCTGTGACAGAGATTGTCAATGTCATCATTTGACAAAAGACACAAGCGTGAAAGTAGTTTGTCATTATCGGATATTTGCATCCACAATCAATTAAAAATGAGGCCTACTGGTGATTCTTATGAAGTGAGGATACACTTTATGGGGAGCCTAACTGGTATAAAGTTATGTTTTACATGAAATTTGAGATGGTTTATTGTGGCTGCCATTTCGATTAGTCTGTTAAGATCTGTCAATTTAAATCGAGCAAAATTGCTCTTAAAAAGAGAAAGCGCTGCGTTTCACAGACAGCACCAGCTACAGCTGGGTGTAGTTAATGTACTGTTAGGAGTGTTCTCATTACAAGTGTTGTTGCAGCTCTTTCCCCTCGTGATGTGTTGGTCAACAGTGCTGTGAGCAGGCCACCATTCTTGTCTCATGGGTCATTTTGCCTTTGTGAAGTCTGCTGCAGACAACATGCATCACAATGAGTGGCAGTCCTCCATGTGGTGCCGACGAGGAGACATTATTATTATTCTTATTATTACTATCATTATTATTATTATTATTATTATCATATTATTATTTCTGGACTTTGATGATAAAACAACTCACGTTGTGTCAGTACTGTTCTGTTGTTGGTCCTCAGAGGCTAGAAGCTTGCTTCATAGTGCAGTTCTGCTGGAGTCTTCTGCCATCGCCTATCGCCGTCATGTTTGACCTGGGATCTGTTATATTTGTGCGTAGCCGTGATCAAGTCTCACAGGTCAGAAATTCCCCACCTTTGTGGAAATGTTTTGCATTTCGAAGCGTTGAAATAGAACGTAAATGGAGTCACCATGTGAACCGAACTGCTACTTTGTCCACTAACCCGGGCTCTTGTCGATTGTCAGAGGAGTAAGATTGTGCTCCTGATAAGCAGAACCATCAGTCTTTGTCTTTTTTTAATCTTTGAGATGGACATATGCATTTTAATAAATCTGCAGATTATCTTTAAGATTGCAATCCCATCCGAATCAGTTTTCTCCAAATGAATAACTAATCTAAACATCTCTTGCACGTGTGAACAGGCCGAGTTTCACAAAGTTAACCTGGCCTCTATCCAAATCTTTCCCAAATCAGTGGTTTTGACCAAAGTTTTACTAAGTCAATAAGATAATGGGAGCGTCAATCTTTAATTGTAGGTTTCAATTTGTATAATGCAAACATTGTACCAAATACATCTTGTGCAGACTGAGGATGTTATTCAAGCCATCAGCGTCATCATCACGCTGTCCACTTTTACTCCTGTGAAAAATTGGCCGATGAATAGACACTTCAGATAATTACTTAGCAAACAAAATGCATCTTGCATGGTGGATCTGTGTTGTTTGATCAACAAAATGGCAACATTGATCCCAGAGGTGGCTCACGCCCCTCATGAAGGTCCCATGCTCTCTTGGCGTGTGAGACAGTCTGTTCTAGCAGTAATCGCCTGTGAAAAAACAAGTTAGCGATGCTTCGGTGCCCCAATATCATGCCGCCAAAGATTAAAAGATACCCTACCGTGCGAAATTAGCTATGTTTACAGGGCTGGCCATTTTTTGAAAACATGAATTTTATTTTGGTCTTGTGTTGGACCGCTCTCTATAGTCTTACTGTTCACAGTTAACACTAAATACAGTTGCATTATTGTAGGACTAGATGAAAATAGGTATACCTGGTTTCACCGGGGATGCATTTCATGTGTCATTCTGAGCTTTGTTTCAGTTGTTTTATTCCAAGTCCACCTCATTTCGAAATATCTGTATCGCTTGTTATTTGAACCGCTGTGGATTTCTGCGCTAATGGTTCCCATGTCAATGGAAAGCCCAGTCTGACTGTGTCTGTGGATGTCGAGTTAGATATCTGAGCCGTCATTGCAGAGCAGATGTTGAACTTGGAGCTTGAATTTCTGTCAGAAGATGTTGAACTTGGAGCTTGAACTTCTGTCCTGGACTTGTCTTGTTAAGCGGCTCACCTGGAAGAGCACGTACCACGTAGCATGGCCGGATCCGAACCGCAGTGGCCTGGGTTGGGATCTAACTCGGGCCCTTTGCTGTATGTCATCCCCTTCTACTATCAAATGAAGAAGAAATGCCAAAAAATAATCTCTAAAAAAAAAAAAATCAGGTTTCAAAAACGATGTCACCCACGAACCAGGCTTTGGCAAACAGTTCAAACATAGCATTAAAAACTAAGTCCCAGCAAAAGGTTAGGGTTTATGCCCTCTCTCTGTGTCAAATGCCCACTCATAATCTTGATTAACAAGGTGGCCTACAAACTGAGTGGTCCCCACATCTTACAAATACAAGTTTAAATTGTATGGGAATCTGTTTCTCCATTGAAATTGGATTAGTGTTTGAGCTAACGTTTGTGTTTCACTTGTTTAGTGAGACCTCCATGCTCTGATGCAGCACTGACAGAAAGAAAAAAGGCACAGGACAATTTTGCAGTGTAATTACATTACATTTGACCAAGTATGTAACTTCCGGGTCCAATGCATTTTGCCAAATGAATAGAGAGGATTGAAATGAATGTTTTGCCTCGCCTAACCGTCATAGTTTTCCAGTTAACTAAAGTTGTCTCGTAGCTCCTCAGCTATTAGACTGGTTTGCCCATATAACTTAATTGTGGCCACGTTTGCAAATTTGCAAAGTAAATGTAAAAAATAAAATAAAAAATGACCATGCATAAACAGAAACGCCTGCTGTTTGTTTCTTTCTACAAGTTTCATTCTGTATAGGGGTGTATGGTAAAAGTATGTTGTGTGTTGTTTCATAAGTGTAGCATCTGCAATTCAGCCCGGTTTCCCTTTCTTCATTTGTGAGGTAGATAGTAGTAACTTATTAGTACTAACTGTTAAAGCAGTAACGAATTTAGACATGGTTTTTGACATTTAGCTTCCATCAGAAAGTAAAACATTGTATGAAGTTTGTGTTAAATCAACTGAGTGAAGGAGTTTTGCACCACCCTGAAATTCCTCTCTCCTCACAGGATAGGCATAGGACAGGGGCAGGAGATGCTGGGAGGTTGGAAATGGAGCATGTGGGGTATCAGATGCATCACTCTTCATGGGTCGGTCACCCAGATTGATTAAGTGAAACCAATCGAGACAGCATGTAAAATCATGACTGCTACTTTCATCTTTGGTAAACAGAGTCTTTTCTTTTTAACATTTTCAAAGGCAAGCCTGATCTAACTGATTAATGCAAAACGACCATCTCGTCTATCACATGCCAAAGCAGTTTCAGAGCCTTGTGTCAGTAGGGAAGTTTTGAAACTCTGCTGTGTAGCGATACAAACCGTTAGTGTTAAAAGTTATGTTGGCCGAGTTTTGTTAAATGCTTCTGTTTTTTGTTTTTTTTAATCTGTATTTACTGCTCAGTCTATGTAAGGCCATGGTGACTGTAAAATGGATATGTCTTGTAAATCACCTTATCCTGTGGTTCACCTACAAAGATATCAATAGTTCTCTGCAACGGGCTAATCCAAACTTTCTCACCTTATATTTAAAGAAAACCATTTTACTTCCCAGATGATAACAAGGTTTTCTTTCTTCCATCCAGTATGTCTAGGATAGAAACAGAGGTGGCACTGACAGACGTTTGGCTCCATCAATTTCATATGAATAATTATTATCGATCTTACTGTAATTGTTGCAGATAACAGTGTGGTGAGGAGTGTTTATTTGGCCTGTCCATCATATTAGCAGCATTTAACAATGTTTAACAAAGTTAAATGCCTTGTAAATTGAGTTTGCAAGGAGGCTAACCTCTGTGCTGGCAGAAGAAGTTAAACATGATTGAATTGTCCATGCTCGCTGGTTTTGACTCCAGCTAACCAGGCTGGATGTGTACACCAGTATCTGAAGACATTTATCAATTCAATCTGCTCATCTGAGTTTTACAAACATGGCAATACTTCAGTTTCATTTCGATGTGATTAATTCATGAAACATTTCTTATTTTTATTGTTTTCATCAAGATCACAGTTCCCTTTCAGGTGTATCCTGGATGGAAATTTCGACAGTCAATACCTGCAAAAGTTTGGCTGTTTAAATTGCTTATTCTTTTTTTTTTTACTTATTATTATTAAATCAATCTATGCTTGCCCAGTCTTTTTTTTAAAAATATTTTGGTGGTCAAATAATGCACTATGCAGTGTTTAAAGCGAGGAGTTGGAACATGCATAATGTATGGTCTTTGAGTGGCAAGTAACGTGTCATACTTCTTTACGTAAGCTGCTCGGTCTCTCTGCTGCATGTCCGTATGAGCCCAAGCCTCCTTTGCACATTTTATCAACTCCTCCATCTCTTGGACTGTGAAGGGATGAAAAGGGGAAAAGTCTCAGTGTGAAAAGATCACACACTGGGGGTCACCAAGGGTTCTTTCCCCCACAATCTTCAGCTCATCAAATCACAGGGCCTTTTAACAGAGATGGCCATCAGAGGACTCTCAAACTGCGACTGAGACAAACCGGTGAGTTTACAGCTCGCCGTTGGCCAAGTGAACTTCTCGCAGTGCTTTGTATACTTACCTCAGAGAGCTTTTAGCTTCATTGAACTGAAAAGCAGACAGGTGAGCACATAATGGTATTTTTTTTTATTCTATTCCGGTGGGCGACATGAGACAGTTTACTCAGCTGCCATGTGTGAATTCGAGATGCAAAGTCTATGTAAAAATGTGATCCTGAGAACACTGCATGGGTTGCCTCTACATTAGCTTTTACTCTGGTCACTTTTCTATTCACGCAGTGAACTTCCGGTCAAGATGGCGGAGTGAGCGGTGGATCCTTTTGCAAGCTCCGAAGCCTGAACCCCCCACCCCCCCCAACATCAAGAAAGACTACTTTTGCACTGAAAGCAGGGACGGGCCTTAGGGGGCCGGACCCGCCTCCACTAGTGCTAGGTTGAATAAATTTATCAATTCAGCTATATTATTTTTCTGTTAAAAATAAAAACACCAACTTTATATTTCTTATAAATTAAGACATTAAAATAGAGAAACAATGGTGTTTTTTTGATTGTCGGGGTTCTGTTATGCGCGCAACAGCCTATCTCTGGCGGCCGCCATACTGAAAAAGGAAGTGACGCCAATGTAGCGGTTATCGCGCGATTTTAGCTGTGAGTGGAGCCGAGCTAGCCGAGCTGTTTTTCCCAGTAGGACTGCTTTTGCTATTTGCTTAAGAATGGACATTCGTAAATCGCAAGTCTCTTCCATCTCTTCTAACGTTATATTGGAGGAATCAGATTCCGCCTCCAAACCGGACACGGCACCCAAGCCCCTGGATGTTGATGGCGCCGGAATGCAGCCTAGCACCAGCACCAGCAGCGGCTGGCTGCTATGGATCTGAGACTAGCCCAACGACTAGCCTTGCTGCTGCAACCACAGGGACAGTATTTGGACCACAACTGTGTGCAGGATTATCGGTGGACGACCTTGGCACGGACAAGCCTAAACAGGTTGTGTTGAACAAATATCCAGTCAAAATGTTTGGTGCCAAAAAAGGTCATTCTCCTCTAGCTGGTATAGGAACAGGGACTGGCTTGAGTACTCTGAGAAAAACGACTCAGCGTTTTTGCTATCCGCGCAGGATATTCAAATCGGTTTCATCTGATGCATCCTCCTCCGTTAGGGGATTTAATGACTTGGAAACATGCCATTGAAACTAGCAAGGGTTCGAATAAGCACGCAGCTTCAAAAGAGCATTTAGCCTGTGAAGCACTGTGGAGGGAGTCGGAAAAACGTAGAGAGACAGGGGCAGAGATTTCCACTCGTAAACTCAGAACAATTTGCACGCAACAGATAGTACATGTCAGCCATAATTGATATGCTTGAGTTTTTAGTGGTGGATCAATTGCCCTTACGTGGAGATAATGCTGGTTTTGACAGCGTGCTGCTAGAAGACCATGGCTCCGCTGGGCTGTTCTCGTCTCTGTTCGAGTACACCGTGCGTAAAGATCCAGAACTGACAAAAGATTAGGAAAACAATTCCTATACAGAATACACGCTATACCAGCCCACAGATACAAAACGAGATTATCGAACCGATGAGCGACGTTGAGACAGATGCTATAGTGAGACGAGTAGGGGATAGCTGGTACACAATAAAGGTACATGGGACACGGGATCCTATAGGCCAAGAAAACATATTGTAACGTGCATGGATAATTAGACACGCTGGCCACTGGTTGGCGAGTCTGACCCTTTAGTCGAGCGGTTAGCGATATCTCCTGCGGTGCGGGCGATACGGGTTCGCTTCCCGGCCGCGTCAGTTCCTGTGGTTGCGTTGTCCCCCGAATTCGCTGCAATATTGTAACGTGCATGGATAAGTAGACACGTTGGTCCTTGATTAAAGGCCCTTTAGTCGACTGGTTAACGTTGTCGCTTGCGGAGTGGGGAGACACGGGTTCGGGTCCCGGCTCTGGCGACGGTCTCCCCGACTGCCCCCCGAATTTGCTACAATATCTTTAGTCGTGTGTTTCGTTGACGAAAACCACGGGGTATCTGAGCGCATCGGATTATCAAAAATATTTAATAATAATTGTGCCCCCCTCATGCAGTTCATATGCCCCACTGAAGACTGAGCCCTGGCGACGGGTCTGACTGAAAGACATCGTTTACATCAATTCACTATTGGGCAACTGCGGGCGGAAGTGGGAGAGACACGGAGCCGGGTTCGCCTGTTGCGACTGAAAAAGACGCACCCGTGGCTAGCTAAGCTAACCAACTGGCTAATATGACACAAACAAAACTCAGCTCAAAACTTTATTGCAGATTCAGGGTCCATAACAGACAAAGACATGGTACAAAAAAAGGGGACGGGACAAAAAAGAATCCCCCAACCGAGGAAGATCTAGAAAGTTCGCTCGACTTCCTGGCGGAGGAGGTTGAAGTGGTCAAACAACATCTAAATGTCTTACACATTACATCTTGCATGCGTTTGCTGACTTGCCTTAGGCCATCCATCAGCCGTCGACTGTTCTCTCTAGTTTTGGCTTGAGTTCTGCCTTTACCTTCTCCACACTGGATTACGAAACCTGATTTCAATCATGTGGGCCAACCACAAATGACTTCTAGTGTTGTAGCCATCAAAGAAAGAAATATCATTTCTAAAAGAGTTTTTTGTATACTGCCTGTTTCGCAATGATAAGACTGGGGGATAACAGCCTTTAGCAGAGACAGATCGGGGGGAAAGAGACCAAATGCAAAGGTGGCCTTCAGGGTTGAGGTTTTTGTTGTCCTTGATCTGCAGCCATGCTCCTGATACTGGCTACACGTTCTGAACATTAAAGTAATTTATCTCTATGTCTGCTTTGCTGTCTGTTTTTAGGACTAAAATCTGTCAGTGCACAAGGAAGGGCATATAACTGGTAGGAAACTAAAGTTGGTGTCAAACATGATGGTTATACACCCTGGACATTCCTTCCTTTTGCTGGTGTTGATAAATGGTGACAGGGTGTCACTAAGGGCCCCAGTGATTTAGCGCCTTTTAATGCTTACAGCTGGACTGCCCGTCTGCTCACCGTGCTGAACGAGTCATGCTTCTCAGCTCCTGCAAAAGCCTCTGCAACCCCACCTGGCTATTCTCCGTTGCCGATTTTCATTTTTTGCACCGGCATAATTTTGATGGTTTGATGTGAGGAGCCCATCTTGAATGCACAACTATAATGTTTGTATAACCTTGAGCTGCTCATCTAATTCCTATTCGATTTGAGACTCCCAATTTAAAATTCCATCATACGTGGCGTCGTGTTCGATCTGAACCCATAATCTGTCCCTTCATACTCAATTTATGAAACTTTTGTGTTGGAAAGTAGTTTCTTAAACCCCTTTAACCAATACATTTAACAAGTAGCTAGTGCGTACGTATCAAGCGAGTGTCTGGCCAAATATAATTTCAGTCAAAACTTTTCTTTTTTTTTGTCCGTCAGTGTTTTCTCATCTTATTTCACTTGTTGATGTCAGCAGCCAATGACCTCAAAAATGAATGGGCCTTCCCCCAAATTTTAACATAGAAGGCTTTGATTGGGCTATGGTTTTTTGAATTATATGGGGCAGAAGTGCAAAGATAGAAATAACAAGATGACAGAAATAACCAAGACACAAGTATCTTTACCCCGTCGTTGGTGGGTAATAAAGCTACCCTATTAAATGAAGCTGCCCGGGTGCAAACAGTAGAGGATTATGGTTTGATCTGGTATAAATGATCACCATGCATGGTCAGCATGGTGGCCCTGGTTAAATGAACACTAAAATATGATGGAGCTTAAAGCAAGCTTAGCTTGTCAAACATGCAGCCTGTCAGACATGTTGCTGTTGTTGGAGGTGCTAACACACCCACAGGGCCGTGGCGCGTAGGCACTTCATGCTGGGTTCAGAGGCACAGCACCCTCATATTTGCAGCTCAGTGATACGAGAGGCAAGGCACCAAGCACACAGCCATGGTGTCTGGATGCTTTAAATACCAGGCTGACCCTGGTAATGCTGGTGTCATCCTCTACGCCCTACACTATATTAGAGCCGTATGAATGTTTTACGTTATTATTATTACCATGTTAAAAGTGATTGAACATGGTAACCGAACTGGACATTTAATATTATTACAAACATGTGACCATGTATTCAATTCTAACAAGGCAGTCATATGTGTAACTGTGTTATTTGTTGGGATGAAACTAAATCCAGTTTATTGAGAAAAAAACTTAAGATTTTTTTCTAAAAGTTTGGAAGGTATATGTTCAATCGTATATACCTAGATCACAGTTAAAGTCTCATAGGAAGTCTCAGAGAACTGCATTTTCTTGGTAAGACAGGTAGATACAGCTGATGATGATGATGATGATGATGAATACAGTTGGGGACAATAGGCGACACCCTCTTTCCTTAGACCCTCGATCTGGATGAGGAAAAACGCCACAGAGGGAAAAACAACAATGAGATGAAGTTGAGGAAAGACATCTTCCACGATGGCTGTGGGGTGCAACAGGGGCTTGGATGGAAACCAGGATATGTTGTTGGGCAGGGGCTCCTCCACCCCACCCCACCCACACACACTATTCCCACTATTCCCACCCCGACGTTGCCCTATTACCATTCTTTATCTCACACTACCTTCATGACTCTGGCCCTGCTGAATGCTGTTGTAACGGGCTATTCCTTAAGGGAAGTACACACTTCACAGTCGTTCATCTAAGTCAGCCAGTGTTCAGTTGTTTAGACCAGTCCAGTCACATTGAGACCAGAGGTAACGTCATGGAGGATGGGTCGGAATGATGCGGTGTGATGGCAGTGAAACAGAGATCACGCCTCCCAACTGTGTGCACTTCCTTGCTTAGTGTCGCGTATGGATCTGGTCGTACTGGACAGATTGTATGTCCTTCACTGCTGCATCGCTTCACACAGACTGAACCCACACATCTTCAGTGGATCTCCGAACATCTGTCTCAGCAGACATCTGCTGAAGGCATCACAACGAGGCAATGATAACAAATAATTAGGCATTTTTCCCTATTTATTCAAGACTTGTGTGATAGCCTTTATGCAGTATATGCTGTATATATATTCTTTTTTAATTTATCTATCTATCTATCTATCTATCTATCTATCTATCTATCTATCTATCTATCTATCCATCTATCCATCTATCTATCTATCTATCTATCTATCTATCTATCTATCTATCTATCTATCTATCTATCTATCTATCTATCTATCTATCTATCTATCTATCTATCTATCTATCTATCTATCTATCCATCTATCCATCTATCTATCTATCTATCTATCTATCTATCTATCTATCTATCTATCTATCTATCTATCTATGGCACGAAACAAGCTTGTTCTGAAATGCATTAAAAAAAATTCCTACATCTAAACACACACCGAGAGAGAGAGAGACTGTGATTCATAGTGCTGACCTGGGACCAGCTCCTTCTGTTTCCGTGTTCTGTATCATTTTGTAACATGGCAGTCTATATCTTATAATTGAGGAATCCAGTACAACTACAGCATAGATCTCCATATCTATCTATCTATCTATCTATCTATCTATCTATCTATCTATCTATCTATCTATCTATCTATCTATCTATCTATCTATCTCTCTCTCTCTCTCTCTCTCTCTCTCTCTCTCTCTCTCTCTCTCTCTCTCTCTCTCTCTCTCTCTCTCTCTCTCTCTCTCTCTCTCTCTCTCTCTCTCTCTCTCTCTCTCTCACCCACACCCACAAACAGACTCATTCATTGTATCGCCCCACATGGCTGAGGGACTGGTCCAGTGAGGTGCAGCCTGTTTGCTGGTGTATTTCGCTTTTCATTGAGCTGTGTTTGCCTGCTGGAGTATTTATTTAGCATTTCGTTTGGGGAACGAGGAGCAGTGTAATCAGTGACATGCCTAAACATTGCTGCGTTAACTATCATGCAAGTATAGACCGGATCAGGGTATAGCCTGGAGTTTATAACGTGCGACCCGATGGTTCATGTGAACGTGTTGTGCTGGTCTGACAGTGATTTCCGAGCAACATTTCATGTCACATTCTCACGGATGTTCCCTGACGTACTTCATTCTCCGGCGTGTTGAGGTGTGCGGGAGGGAGGGCAAGGTGACCGAGGCAAAGCCATCTACAGGGAGGTTGCCACTAGGCGAGTTTATCAACGTCAATATCGGAGTCATCTCAAACACCGCGCAAGAGGGCACTCGTCGAGTCTGGTGGAAAAAAGGGCAGGGGCTCAAACCCCCATCCGAGGTCTATCTGTGCACCTGCCATGTGGTTTCGTCCTCGTTTTGCCCTGCTGACCACGCCCCATAGCAACGCGACGGGGGTCCCATAGACTCCAATGGCAAACTGCTGCTCCGATTTCGTATTATTAATTACATAAAGGCCGCGTCTCGCACGGTGCTTATCACACCTTATCAAGTCACGTGTCCACGCTTGGTCAATACAGCTCAAATAATGACGCAGTGGGGCGAGGCCGGGCTCGTGTGTGTGCGCGCGAGTGCGCGCGCATGCTCTTGGGCTCCATAAGATGTTTCCAGACGTCTCCTCACAGTGTGATAAATGTAATATAGTAGCAGAGGCAAGTCTCCTGCATAGCTTCTCTGTCCCAGGATAGAGAGATGTTGGACAGAAAATGTCACGACATTCTCTGTTAATGTCCACACTGAACCTGATCCTTTCTTAATTGTCCTGGGACCTTCAGATTCCACATCTGTATTAGAAAGGGCACAGCAACAACTTTCCTATGGTCTGATTACAGCCAACAAATTAGTTTTGACATTCTGGAAGAAGAAAGAAGTTCCCACTTTTAAGACGTGGCTCAGTGAATTGACTGATAACCTTCAAGTTGAAGAAAAACAACAACACCAAAAAGAAAAAAAGAAAAGATTTTTCCTGAAGAATAGAGTCACAGTTCAATAAGCTCTGGCTGGTCCCAAGACACAACCCATAGTGGACACTCCTCATGTAGTCGACTGTCCATAATTACTTTTCACCTTTTTTATCGTTATTATTTTCCATTTCAATCTTTATTGTGATGGGGGGGGTGTTAAGAGTATTTTGTTTTTGTGTTTATTTATGTCTGGTACTATCTGTTGTACTCTCTGGCTTTGTTTCTCTCAAATGAAAATGGAAACTCCGTTCTCATGGCCTACATCTTTAATAGAAATACTTGACAAAAAAAGAAAAAAGACTGCATGTGCTCTTTGTGTAAGTAGGTGTTTTACATATTGTGAAAGCCAAAAGACAAGGACTTATGTCTACCTTAACCACCAGAGCACGCACGCACGAACACACGCACGCACACACACAGTGAGCGTCTCCATACAGAATAGCACCTTATAGTGTCCTGTTCGTTATAACTATGTAATTATATTAGGATTTGTCGATCTTTAGACGTCCCTCTCCCTCATGTTGCATTTGGCTGAGTCCTTCTCGCCTCTTGAGGGGTTTACACTCCTCTCTGTAGGGAGCTGAACTCGTGTTTGGACTTTTGTTGCCCTCTAGCGTTCAATGTTGACAAAATCTTACGAACCAGATCACGGCTCTATCTATCTACGTGTATGACTATCATATGTTATAGGTTACTCTAATGACAGTCATATGATATGACTGTCATTAGAGTAAGCTTATTGTAACCAGTGACTGCTTGTGTTAAAAATCAATAATCCAGCCACCAAATATATTGGCATATGCAAACCAATTTAATGATCAATGTAGACCGTCCAAATAACCTCAGGGAGTAGGATATTGTAAATCACAAAGCTTAAAACCGAGATTGAAAACTATGCGGCAGTCTCCAGAGTTCACATCTGATTAAAAAGCAAAAAAACAAAAACAAACATGTTAGTCTGGTTGTCTGTTAAGCTGTCGTCTTCGAATAACTATTGATTTCTTCAGCAGTCGTCCCATGACATCTGTTCAGGGGCAGAGAAAATTGAAAGTTTTTTTCCTTTTTTTAAAATATAGTCCTTCATCTTGTGTCTGGGCTGCTTCAAAACCAGAAACAAAAACAAAGAAACAGCCCCTAACAGCCAACGGTTGTCTGTCCGCCATTCATTTGACAAAGTGTGAAGAAAAGCTGTGGAGCATTTATGGAGCATTTATTCCAACCGGCCCTCTGAAACTGTAAGATTTAGTTTGTTAAGTACAAATGTACGGAGTGGGCACGACAAAACGATTGCATGTGGCACCTTGCGAAATGTTCGTCTTGCTCAACATTTTCTTAGAAATAACGTGTTATTATAAGATTTAGTGCTGTCAACGGGGTTCACCGCACTTCACATGTCATTGTTTAACAAGTACTGTCATGATAATGATAACAGTGACAATATTAACAAAAACAATCAAAATAAAACTGTTGCTGCTAGCTGCTATAGTAAAAGGTTAAAGGCTTTTTATCAACTGTTTTTATTTGCTCAAATCAGAATAATCACGTGCACTCCAGTGACCAAAATACTTAATGAAATAAAAATCATGAAGCTGAATTGACATTTTGAGGTTTCTGGGTTTAGTTCTAGTGATCACTGACCAGTATGGACCTTAGGGGCACATTTTCGACACCATCAACCACACCATTCTTCTCTCCCCGCCTTGAATCCTCCCTCAACATCACTGGTACTGCCCCCTCTTGGCTAAAGTCATATCTCACAATCAGACAACACTTCATCAGCATCAACAACTGCACCTCCTTCGCCACTCCCCTGTCTGAAGGCATCCCTCAGGGTTCGGTGCTTGGTCCTCTCCTGTTCATTCTTAACATGTTCCCCCTTGGTAACATCATACATCGTCGTGGTCTCCACTTCCACTGTTACGCCGACGATGTCCAGCTCTACATCGCCACTAAAGCCATCACTGCAACAACTTACTCCAGTCTGACCAACTGCCTCACTGAAATTAAATCATGGATGCGAGCTAACTTCCTCAAACTAAATTGGGTTAAATCAGACATGATCATCATCGGTCCTAAATCCCTTGCCAAAATTACTCACAACTTCCACCTTACCATCGACAACTCCACTCTGTCTGTCTCCCTACAAGTCCGCAACCTCGGAATAATTTTCAACAGCGACCTCGCCTTTGAACACCACATCAGCCAAATCACCAGAACTGCCTATTTTCACCTAAAAAAAACCCTAGGTCATCTCCGCCCATCACTCTCCATCTCTGCTGCCGAAACTTTGATCCATGCCTTCATCACATCCAGAACTGAATACTGCAACAGCATTCTCTACGGCTCATCATCCATAGTCCTAAACAAACTCCAGTACATCCAGAACTCTGCTGCTCTCTTGCTCACCTACTCCCACTCCCGTGACCACGTAACCTCTGTCCTCCAGAACCCCCACTGACTCCCTGTCCCACAACGGATCCAATTCAAAGTCTTTCTCCTCGCTCACAAAGCCTTCCATAACCAGGCCCCCTCCTACCTCACCAATCTACTCCACTCCGATGCCAACCTCCTGTCTCCACCACACAGGACCATGCACCAGACCCTGGGCGACAGAGCCTTCTCCATAGCTGCCCCTCCCTCCCGAACTCCCTCCCCAAACACATCAGTGACTGTACCGATCTGTCCACATTCACATCATTAATCAAAACTCACCTTTTCAGAATTGCTTTTAATGTGTGATTAATGCTGTGTGTTATGTGTTGTTTTTATGTTTACTTTATCTTCTGTAAATAGCTTTTGAGTATCTTTAAAAGCTCCCTATAAATAAATTATTACGATGATGATTATTATGATGATGACAACGATGATGATGATTATGATGATGATGATGACGATGATGATGACGATGATTATGATGATGATGATGATTATTATTATTATTATTTTGTCAAACTGTAATGGTCCTTAGTCTAGCTTTTGATTTGACAAGAAATACATTTAAAATAATATTGCGCTGGCCTATATGGCCTGTTCTGGACAATAGGCCCAATATGCCACATAGACTGCATGGCTCATGTCAGGCGATGTTGAAACAGGCCAAAATTAAACTGTAACAATTAATTGTGTCATAAGCCATCATTTGCACGTCGATCCGGTTTTGACGCAGACTCAACACAAAAGCAGCGAAGGAGGACGCGAAACCGATCTTTCCCGCCAAAGCGGCGGGAGCAGGCGGTGGCAGGAGTGCGGTGAGTAACAGCACCGGTATATCAATCACGCACTTTAACGTCAGAAATTAACGTTTCGGCTGTTGGCTAAAGCAAACTTGGCCCCCACTTCCTCCCCTCATGAATAAAACAAAGCTGCGGGAGCCTATCGCTCGGCGCGGCGCGGCCCTCCTCCCACGCCTGGATAATAGTGCCAAAGTTCTCCGCTCCAACTTCTCCTCCCAGCCTCAAAACCCAGCGGAGCTTTTGGAAAACACGGCAAACCATCGGGAAGCCTCCTGCCTGTGCTACTTGAGAGCGTAAGGGACTTTTACCCCTCCGTCTCCTCCTCCTCCTCCGTCTCCGTCTCCACCCGCACCGCACCGTTTACCGGTGTCTTATAATGCTGCTGTGCGCCAGCGCGACCTGAACGTGTTATTTACACGTTTTTGGAGCTTCGACGCTGACACTCACATCCGCTGGATGAGCACTTTTTCCTCCCCCCTTCTCTCCATCTCTCTCTCTGACTCTCTGACTCTCTTTCTCTCATTGGAGTTCTCGTCCATTTTCCGTTTTGTTTTTTGTTTTTTTGAAACAGCTGTCACCAACAACTGTCACCAAGTGTGGACTCGGGGTCTGCTCGGCTGAGTTAGTGCATCGCCCCCCCCCCTCCCCCGTGTTGTGCCGGTTTAACGATACCATGTCGTCTTTGCCAGGAACGGTACCACGGATGATGCGACCCGCGCCCGGACAGAACTACCCCCGCACCGGCTTCCCGCTGGAAGGTAGGCTTACTATCCCCTCTCTTCCAGCCCGGCGGGTTACTGGCCTGCGCGGTACCGGATGACACCGCATAGCGACCGGATAGCCGTCCACACGTGCCAGCGAGGCTTAACGAGAATAAAGAATTCGAGAAAAATAACAGTTTTACAGTTTTTCTTTCTTTTACTCTACTCTTAAAGGACACGAAGTGGTTTGTTTTGTTTGTTTGTTTTGAGCGGCTGTCGTCGCATCCTCCTCTCACAGTGAAAACCCCAGAGAGTCACAATAAAAATCTCCAGGCTTTAAAACACAATTTATTTGCATGTACGGACGGCGCGTGTGCGCATCCCGCCGGCAGACGTGCGTGCTCAAGTGGCCCCCAACGAGCTCTCACGAGAGCACGGCGCGCGAGCGTCCCTCGAGTGTGCCCGCGGTTGCAAATTAAAATAAAACACAGAGCAAAACGACGAATCAAAGGATTACGCCAATATTTGGGCAGCGTGACGGCGAATAAATGGGAGCAGGAGGGGACCGGCGCTCCTCGCAGCCTCCTCCGCCCGCCACCGATGCCGGCTGTCGCACCTTTTCTCCCTACTCCCAATCCCTCCAAATAAACGAGGTGCAACATCTTTAAGAGGGGGGGGGGGGCAAAAACCATACATCTATAGATGGAGGTTAGTTTCGGGGTGATGCTGTGATAATTGATCAGGCCAACTTTAAATTGGCTAAATTACACATCGTGAGTTGATAGATCGATGAAACGCGTGCAGTGAAGGGGCCTCGGTAAAACAGGTTTATTCCAGATTTATCCATTTGAACGGGCCCACATCCGCGTTAGTACTACACAGCCACCCTTCCTAATTTCGTTACCTTTGTTGTATTTTAGCACGTAAACGAAATAGTACGTCGATGGTGTGTCAGTTAAGGTCTTGTGTTTTTTTTTATTTGGTTTATCTATATATTTTTTTCTTGCACAGTTTCGACTCCTTTAGGCCAAGGCCGGGTGAACCAGCTCGGCGGAGTGTTTATCAATGGAAGGCCCTTGCCAAACCACATCCGTCATAAGATCGTGGAGATGGCCCACCATGGCATCCGACCCTGTGTCATCTCCAGGCAGCTGCGAGTCTCCCACGGCTGCGTCTCCAAAATCCTCTGCCGGTACCAGGAAACTGGCTCCATCCGGCCTGGAGCCATCGGAGGGAGTAAACCCAGGGTAAGCACAGATGTTACTATTATTATTATTATTATTATTATTATTGTTATTATTATTGTTATTAATGTTTTTATAATTATTATTATTGTTATTATTCGTATTCATTATTATTATTATTGTTATTATTATTCGTATTCAATATTGTTGTTATTATTATTGAAACATCGCCATGATTTTTTTCAATATAAAAATTTAGTTCAAAACTTCAGATCCTAATTTAGCTCTTCACTTTATTCAACATTGTATTTATTCAACATTGAATAAGGCACACTTCAATTTATTATTATTATTATTATTATAGCTATTACATTATTATTTTTGCCATTATTGCTATTGTTCGTGGTCGACTTATATTCATTTACCGTTGTATTTTCCCTCTCCCCCCCCTTTTTTTTTAAATCTTAACTCGCGCTGTTCCTGCCCTCCCCCTCCCTTCCTCCTCCTCCTCCTCCTCCTCCTCTTCTCCTCATGCTGTTCTCCACAATAGCAGGTAGCAACGCCTGACGTGGAGAAACGAATCGAGGAGTACAAAAGAGAAAATCCCGGCATGTTTAGCTGGGAGATCCGCGATAAGCTGTTGAAGGACGGTGTGTGTGACAGAAGCACAGTACCTTCAGGTGAGGCCTCATCTGGTAAGACACCTTTCTAATCACCAATCATTTCCCCTCATAACGACTAGAAGCATTGATAAACAGAAAACAAAAAATACGTGTAGGCCTTTATGTTGCCATAAAAAGGCAAAACGAAGGTCAAATGGGATTATTATAGTGGGCCTAATAATAATAATAATAATTAATAATAATAATAATAGTAATTACAAATATTTATAATAATAATAATAATAGTGATAATAGTTGTGCTGAGCACTGTAAAATAGTGTCCTTAATTTCGCAGTGAGTTCAATAAGCCGAGTTCTCCGAGCTCGATTCGGGAAGAAAGATGAGGAGGACGACTGCGATAAAAAAGACGAAGATGGAGAAAAGAAAACAAAACACAGCATCGACGGCATCCTCGGTGACAAAGGTAGGCCCGACGTGGATTATAAACCAGATTAAACCCGGTGTGACACTGCTGACTGGTGAGCTGCCTTCTGGGTAGCGCGCGTCTGGGCCTGATGCGGGTTTGGACGCGGCTGTGGCTGGTCGCTGGTGAAGGGAAGGGATCGCAAATGGAAACGATGATGGGTTTTTTTTCCCTGTCTATCACTGCCGGCCCACTAGGGGAAACGTCCCAGTTAATTATTTATTATGAGCCCTGATGTATTGCGTTGGATAGTCTCCATTTGTCGAACAAAGCCCTCTGGCGCTGGCTAAACGGTCCCTTGAAACACACGCTGACAGATGAGCCCAAGTGACAATCGATATCAATTACCGCCAGCAGGTGACAACTGGTCCTAAACCACCGCTGCTACTCAAGGCAGGCGGTCAGGCCCATTTCACACTCACGATATGAGCAACTGCAAACGCATAGTAGATGCTGTGTGCCACAGTGACCTATATATACATACATACATACATACATACATACATACATACATACATACATACATACATACACACACACACACACACACATATATATATATATATATATATATATATATATATATATACACATACATACATGTGTGTGTGCGTGTGTGTGTGTGTGTGTGTGTGTGTGTGTGTGTGTGTGTGTGTGTGTGATTTAGGAACTTTTCTCACTGGAATTGTTTCATTAAATTTGCATTACAGTCGTTTTTCTTTCGTTATTGTAACAAGTGCAGGATTTAGTGTGTGTGATATTTATTTATTTATTTATTTATTTATTCAAATATATGCATTTTTGTATGTATGTATGTATGTGTGCGTGTATGCATATCCACCACGAGTCGCGTCAGTTCGGGCATGGCGTCACACAGACGGCCGCACGAGCGGCACAGTTTGCTGCACAAAACCAGCGGTGAGCGCATGGTGACAGCTGTGCATCGCGCCGCTGCGTTCAAAGATGAAGGTGGATTTGTCGAAGAGGGCCCAAAATAACAACCCTATCGCTCTTGGTCACGTGGTTGTCCTCGCGTTTTTTTTTTAACGGGCAAAATCCCAGTTGTGTTAATACCGGGAGAGGCCAGATGTGTGTTGATGCTGCTGATGTTCTGCTGCTGATGTGACGTGATGTGATGTGATGGGGTGTGATGTGACGTGATGTGATGTGATGGGGTGTGATGGGATGTGATGTGATGTGATGGGGTGATGGGGGGGGGGTGATGAGGGATATATGTCGGTGTTTCCCATGCACGTGAATAACGACAAGACACAAGTCTGGCCCCTTGCTTTTCGACCGGCCGCTGACCCGCTGCAGGACGCTCCGTCCAGCCGGCCTTCAGCTTTTGCTCCGGCGAGCTTTCGGGAGGCGGGCTATCAAGTGAAACGTCCGCCTGTAAATGTCTTAAAAAGATCAGTGGCATCATCCTGGCTGGCGTTTAGCGCCGTTAAGACTTATTACCGCTGGTAATGAAAGCGGTGTGTGCTGAATGGGCGTGTGTGTTGGAGAGGGGTGTAATAGCTCACAGGCATGGTAAGAAATGTATTTATCCCCTCTCAGCCCCTCACTCTTTGAGTTTCAAGCACATACGCTGTGTTGAAGGGCTTTAAAGCAGATTAAATTGAGCCTTTTATTTCTTTTCACTTTCATCTCTAAACGGCTCCCTTCGCGACTGGGGCCCCGGGCGCAAGCTCGCGAGATCCCAGGTTTCTAGTGTCCTTGTTTAGATTGGGTTTTTGTACGGGCCGCGTATTCCCTTTTGTCTTGCGATGCGCAATCTGCCCCCCCGATCTCGAGCGAAGGCCCTTCATAGCCGGCCGCTCGGTGAACTGATGGGGACGACACGCGCACGTGCAGGTTTGGGAGCACGGGAGAGGGAGTCGTCGCGAATGGTGTTGTACTTAGAAAAAAATTGAACAATAATAATAATAATAATAATAATAATAATAATAATAGTAATAATAGTTATTATAATGACTTAACATTGCATTGATTTGCACACTAGATATCAGAGGGAACCGGTCTTCAGGGGCACTTTGGCGTGAAAGACTGCCTTGCAGGAGTGTACGTTGAGTTTGGGGGACCCCCTGCAGTGGGAATGTGGATGTGAGGGTTGCGGCCATTAAGAGTTCAACTGCAAGTGGCTGCATGTGTCCACGTGCAAAAAGCTTTGGTGCATCGGAGGTGTTGAATCTGCTTCTGAGTGGAAGGACACAAATAGGCTGTGTGTGTGTGTGTGTGTGTGTGTGTGTGTGTGTGTGTGTGTGTGCGCGCGCGTGTGTGTGTGCGTGCGCGCGTGTGCGTGCGTGTGCGTGTGTGTGTGTTGTTAAACGAGCGAACGTTCAGTATAGAAGGTGTTAGTAGTGCTTTAGAAATGGGGACAATTGTGGTTTAGACAGTGACCTCGTTTTGAAACAGCCAAGTCTGCGCACGGATCGAAAAACCCGGCCTTTGTCTGCAAGCAGGCCGCATGCACTGTGAGTGTGGTGTGGTGTCATACGTCAGCCCAATACCACAGCACTGGCTGGTCAAACACCCAGCAGCCCACGCAGCTCCTGCAAGCGACGCCTGAACAAACTAGAGGATTACCTGTGATTATCAGCCGATCGGATTGATGTTTGCTGTGGTGGGATTTAGGGGCCCGCAAACGAAACATCTCACCGGACCCTCAGCTCAGGTACACACAGCCTGTGTTGGACGTCTCAAAGTTTAGTCTTAGGTTTAGGTAGGCTTAAACCGGTAAGCGGGTCTGTGGGGATCATGCAGAATTGGCCTATGTAGATACACCCTCCAATTAAAACCTATAAATAAAACAAAATTAATACAAATATTGATAAAAGTAGAGCTTTTATGCTTATTTTTTGCAGCACAATTTATTTTTCCAAAGGAGAGTCGTATAGCCATCTTAAGACAAAGGAGAAAATGAAAATGAATTTGATGACGAGGAATCCAGATGAGAGGTCGGTGATGGAGACCACCTTCACCCGACTGGAGCGGATGTGACGACAGGGAGCGTTACTGGCGGTACTCCCACTGTGGGGTTATGAGACGATAAGGAGGTTTGTTCCTCGGGCGTCGGGACTTGGCCTGCTCCGTCTGCACTTCCTCCCAGCAGCTATTTCGCTGGTCTGATATGGAGGGAGAGCCAAACGTTGCCTAGAGATAACCACCTCATCACAGCCTCGGCCCTGTGCTGTTGACCTGGACTAACCTCCCCTTCTGCTGCTCCCGCCACACGTCATGGCAAGGCATTGGTTTGGACGGGGCAGGTAGAAAAAAACATAAGACAAGACCACTGTGAGGAGAGTGGATCCTCAGATGGCAACAACAACATCAACAACAACAACAACAACAGTAATAATTGCTCATTATATTACTTGAGCTCAATATTCAGATTTTACTGATTGCAGAAAGATGTGAGACGGCCTCACGAGACGGATGGTTAAAACTCATATAAGTTCTTTTCACATGAAAATAAACAAATGGCTACAATTTAGTAGCATTTTCTCCCTTTTGGTCACTTGTGTCTTGGTGTTAATTAGCTGGTTGTAGACGAGGCAGGCGGTACACCTCATAGAGCCGCCCTGCTCTTGGAGTTTCTTGCTCTCTTTCTCCTACTGCAAGTGATTTGTTGAAGTGAGTGAACGGTCTGGACGTGTATTCGGTCAGAGGTCAGAGGTCAAATAAGTGTTGAATGCTAAATGCTGCAGCAGCCACCATTGTCTTGCCTCGGGACCGGTTTAGCGAGACCGGTATGGGGGAGCAGCTAACGGCTGAAGACGTAATTACACCCGATGGGAGGACCTGTACAGTTGTGTGACGATGGCATGTACAGTCATGTACGAGTGTTTCACACTCTCCATGTGGGGGGGGGGGGCAATATGTAGGTGTTGGTGTGTTACGGCGTCCATCTCGGGCTGAGCCGTGAGTATTAATGAGCAATTACACCCGGGAGCGGTAGTGACCTCCTAACCTGAGGCCCGCCCTGTGGCAGTCATGGGAGGGGTTTCACGTTGTGTGTTTCAGGAATGTAAAAGAGGTGGGGTGGGGGGGGAGGGGGGGCAGTAAGAGAAATAGGTGAGGAAATGTTGAAGTGGCTAGAGGAAATTGAGAGGCTTAGAGTCTTTGATCCTTGGCTGCTTTCGCTTATCAGAAACATTTGTGGTGACACCGCCACAATGGGAGTTCATCATATTACTGGCTGCCAGCGCTGTTTTTAAGCCGGCCTGTCTATTAATTAAAGCCCGTGTGCCATGTGGGACAGGACCTATCTGGCTGTACGCACCGCCGCCGCCGCCGCCGCCGCCACCAACACTACTCCGTGGACCCCTGCTGCACGGGGGGTTTCTCCCTCTCTCCTCCCCTATTCCTAAACACTTTGGGAAAATTCAAAGATCTACTTTACACTACGTGTGGGGATTTCCCGCCATAAGGGGAAGGGCCTAATCCTCCCCTGCTCCATAACTTTAAAGCAATTGCTCCAATGCCACCCTCCCCCAAACCAGCACCCCCACATCGTACTCCAGGCTATTGGATTTCATCGAACGACGTTAGCAGCCTTTGTTTATTCTCAGTTTCTACTTCAGTTTCCCTTCAGCTGTGCGGACCGCGGTCTCTGTTGAGGCGACGTACGTCTTGCTGCATGAAGCGAGGGGGTCAACGACTTTATCCCTTTTGGCCAGGGCAGCGGGGGGCAGTTTGGTGGGATATGCACAAGTCACACTGACAACAAAGGGAAGCTCCAGCTGATACCAATAGAAGTAGGCTATTAGCCTCCAGGCTCCCCCTGCCAACAAAACGCCAATCCGTGAAAAAAATGGAGTCCGATAGAATTATTAGTGTATTCTCTTATATATACATCTATAACTCGTTAAAACTATTTCAGTGTAGCTTAGGCTACTTTTCACAGCCTTAGCACAAATGTCCTAAGTGCTAACGTTGCAAGAACTAATGCCAAAACCACATGTACGCTATATATCGTAGGCTAGCATAACAGCTCTAACTGCAGTACTTGTTGTCTTTTGCAAAATTTATCAAGACTTAATCTGTTTTGTAGGTCTGACCTACTTGTTGATTTTTTTTTTAATTCCCCGTGTCTTTTCAGGCCTCTCAATGATGTCTTTGATAAAACAAATATATGGAAAAAGGAGTTACTAAACTGGGAAGGGGGGTTTGAATGGGAGAATAGCAACGCACTTCTTTGCCATGGAGTGTTCAGTAGCCATCCCTTAATCCTGCTTTCATTTCGCCGACAAATGCCAAGAATCTTGTCTGGCAGCCCGATGGGAGGCTGATCAGCGGACAAAAGAGAAAGTGTTCACAAAGAAGGAATGGGCAAACCAGGGCTGAGGCTAGTCAGAAGACTTGGGTGTGCCTTTAATACCCTGTCTGCAAATGGCCCAGGACAATGGCAGACACAGAAATCTTAAGACAAACAATATGGCAAGCACAAATAAATAAAATGTCACGAATGCTGTTGGTCTTTAATTGAGCCCCTAGCCACCCTTCTGGAGAACCCCTAGCGTTAGCGCATGCGGGCCTATTGTTATTGTTCTATGGGACTGCCCTTTTGGAGTTCAGTTGTAATTTATCATCTTCATTATTATTATTATCTGCGATTCCACCGTTGAATGAAAAGATATTAAACATAGCCAGGGCAGGCCTTATCGGTGCTCTTATCGGTGCTGGGTGAATTTGATATTTTGTGCATGACTGGTTTATTAGTCACCCCTGTGTAGAGATTTGGTATGGGCTGCAGAGGCCTGGAGACATCCAGCTAAATCCAACTCATTTTGCTCCCCCACTGAATTCATCCCAAGAGCAGGCTGGAGAATGTGATAGAATATTGTCCCAAAAAACAAACAAACAAAAAAAAAAAACACCATCCCAACCTACACCTAGTCTTTGATTAGAGGGAGTCTTTGATAAAGAGTAGAGGCCCTTACAGCTATTTGCAGCATATAAAGCCAATGAGGAGCTCATTTCCAAAACAATCGAGTCTACTAATTTGGGGAGGAAAAGGTCCCCGTAAAGCCATCAGACGGAGTTAATGCATCAAAAATTGAACTTGTTTTCATGAGAAAACATCTCAAAATGGTTGATGTGGTAACCCTTAATGGATATTATACAAAATTAGCACATTGTCATACGCTGGATAAACACCTCAGACAAAGTTAAGCATTCTACATAAGACGTCCACATAACTTTGACATCACGTGATAGGGTCTATGGCCCTCGGAGAACGTAGAGGTTGAAATTTTAGAGAAAACCTTGATGAGGTGTAGATTAATCTCACTGGATTCTATAAAGCTGTATTGTCTGTAGCATAATTGTAATTGTTTACAGTCATTTTCCAACAGTTTAGCCCAACCCCCCTACATATTTAGTACAATTTTAGGATGCTCATCGTGAAAACAAAATAAACAAAAATGACAGCTGGTGCATTATTGTCAAATTTAAGTCTGCCTAGCCGGTCTATTATATTATCCTTAAAGAATGAGGGTCCTGGGTTGGGGGAAAATTGAATGAATAATTATTTTAGTGATAACTAGAATTCATCTATTTGAATCCTATTTGAAATTCTCTGTCAAAGGTCTCTCTCCTTATGCCTATTACATATCTTATTCATGGTATGCACAGTCGATCCTTAGAATAAATTACAATGAATAAATGCAACCACCCTCTGTAATTGGCCAGGTAATGTCCTTAATAACACAGAAATTACAGGGAGAGAGATAATGGTCATGCTACTGAAAAGCACAAGAGACACCCTCTAAGTCATTGCAATTCCATTTTTTTGACTCACATTCAACATCCAATGAAACAATAAATGCACATTTTGTTTTTACACATTATTCTGATTTGGATTTTGGGATGGATTAGACTGAGTCCTATTTTGTCTGGACTGTCAAAATGTGTCAGACCACAACAAATTTTTAGGCTCCAAACTCTTTTTGTATTTGATGGAAAATTATGAAATCATTATCAAGTGAATGTGTAGCAGGCAGTTAGCCACCAATGGGCTTCTTTATACATTCAGCAGCTGGTTTCACCTTGTGGTTAGTATCATTTGTGCAATATGACATACATGCTACACATGCACAAACATGAGCACACAGATCAAAGAAGGTTGAATCAGTTCATCTGGATACAATGTTTATTGACAAATACATTTCATCACTCATCTAAGTGATGTCACTTAGTTGATTCAACCTTTGATTTTGCTACCTGGATGATTGAGCGTGCATCAAGACACGAGCTCACATATGTAGCAGAGACTTGAGGATCGTTTCATGAGGATATTGTACGGTCATTGTTTAATTGAAGCGCACTTGTAATGATTTGTACAGATCCAATTTATTTTTCATTTTTTTTGGTCATGGTGTAACATTTAAACAAAACGAAAACACATTTTTGTCGTCCTGAAATGTGTAACTGTGGTGTGGTGGGGGCGATGGTGATACTGATCAAAATACCTGCAGGTCTGTGCTCACAGAAGCTACATGGTCTGCTAGATAAAAAACTAATGCCAACCCAGTGCCAAGATAAATGCTCTCCAAACACCTTTGGAGCTTATAGGCGTATTTATGATTAACCATGGGTGAGACAAAAAGTCAAAAAAGAAACTAAAAACATTTTCAATCACTTCAAAAATACGTTGCTTTGGACATTTTAGCCTGAAGAGGTGAGATTGTAGTTATAAATCCTGATATCCAAGCAAAAACCAGTACATATATATGAGAGTTTCAAGTTCTCTGTTGACCAAAAGGTTTGGCTATAACTGCTCTTTTTTTTACACTTTTCTACAAACAATGGCTGAAAAGTCAATTGAGAGTGATTTAAGTCATTCAACCCTTTTTGCCCTGTATGGGCGTTTGTGGAGAATGAGGGTGTGGACTGAAAAAAAAAGAAGAAAACCCCCCCCCTTTTTGTATGGTTTCCATCTTGGTCTATTAATAGACAGGCAGCCACTAACGAGGATGAAAGGAGAGACGGGGAGAACGGGGCCAGAGGGGCCTGTCTGTTGTTTTGTGTCTGCATCAGTTATTTAAGGAGTTGATGAACTCCTCCAAAAGTTTATTAAGAGCGAGGAAACAAAATGAACCGAAGCCTTCAGGGGACCCGGCTGACAGTTTATAAACTGGTGGCCATTGTGGCCCAAAGGCAGATGCATGAATACCCCTGAATAGGCTCCCTCGAAGTGACACGATTGAGCCAGACAACGGCAAAATGCTAAAGAGGAGGGCTTCTCCTGTGCAGCGCCGGGCCGCTTGGTATTTCTTATTCTTTTTCTTTGCATTAATGTACATCTGCAGTGGGAGGGGTGGAGCCTGGGAGGGGCCGCGGGGCTCGAGGCAGAGCAGTGGGTTTTACTGGCCTTTTGGTGGGTAAGTAAAAGCCTTGTGTTTCATCCGCCCACACCAGGCAGCAGGTGTCTTGACACTCTGAGGGGAAATATGCTAATCAGAATGAACGACGGGGCGAGAGAGGAACAAATACTTCTGCACCGCTCCTTCACAGCTGCAGCAGGGCATCAACCTCCATCTGCAGCCGAACGCATGGAAGTACAGTTTTGGGAACACCGCGTCCTTTCTCTTGCTTGGGCTAAAAAAATTTTTTTTTTTAACAACACTACTTAATGTGAAATAAGACTTGTGCTTCAGCAACGTCCATCATCCAGCCATCACAGGGATGGATAATCTTGATAGTAGGTGGAGCACAAGGAATGTCGGAAAGCAAAAACGATGAGTATGTTCCCAGTTCAAAGAGAACTTGCTAAAATCATTCTTAACAATACGTTAATATGCAAAGTAAAATCATATAATTATGAGTCAAGTGATATATGGGACGTTGTGAGTAGAGTGACATGTTAAGCTACATAGACCTCAACATATATCCCTAATACTATTGTGTTCCTCTTGAAACTGCTTCACATCGTTATGCTGCTGCAAATATTGCACAATTCAAACTTTAATGGTGGCGGTGGGACTACACTAAGAAGTCGTGTAAGGTTCAGGAGAGAAGCCAAATGGGTGCAATATTTGGGAGAAAGTAGTTTTGAAGTGCACAGCCAACTATTGCATCCATCAGAATTCATCAGATTTTATTTCGTTGTTCCATTTTTATTTTTTGTACATAAGGTTTGCAAGGATCTCAGATTGGATGAAAGTGGCAAGATGCTAGCACCTATCATACAGCATATAGCACCTATCATACAGCATATAGCACCTATCATACAGCATATAGCACCTATCATACAGCACATAGGCCAGAATTGCTAGAAGGCCCCGAACTCTTTAAGGGCTGCATGCATAGGATGGTTGTAGCGGATGACTGATTATCCTTAACTGATGCTATTTGGCTGAAAGCAGGCCAGACGCGGCCTTTCCATTCCCAGGGGGTGAACCTGCAACATCTGGGATTTTCAGGGCAACAGGCAAAATGGCTGTGGCACACGAGTCATCAGCAGCACAATTAGCTGCCAGCAGTTGTTTTAGGTCCCAGCATGCTCACCTAAGAATGCTGCGCTGCTACTCAATTAAATCCAGAGCATGACAGAACAGAGTGGGAGGATCTAAAGGGGAGCGTGTGTGTGTGTGTGTGGGGAGGGGGCGGGGGGAATTAAAGAAGAAATTAAAGTCAAACTGCTGTTAGGGAGCGTAAGGTCTGGAAAAGCAAAATATTATGAGTGTGTGATGAAAGAGTGCTTCAAGTGTTTATGCTTTGTTGACAGAATAGGCATTTTCGCCCCGCCACCCTCGAACCATGGGCTAGCCTTAACCCACAACAAACGAGCCACTGACGGATGCCCAAGTTCTCCTCATATCTGCATTTTTGTTTTGTCTGTAACTTACTGGTGTTGGTTTAGTTTTGCAGCGGTGGCCGTGAGGAGATGTGAGAGAAGGAAGTGGGAGGAAGAGATTTAAGTTGCCCCTCATAATGCATATCTTCACCATGACAGGGCTTCTCTGTGCCATGTGAAGTGTTCTGGGAGAATGAGCTCAGGAGCAAAAAAAACCCCAAACCCTCCATATAGTAGTTTTCCAAAACACAAAGACACATAGGATGTATGTATAACCAGAAATATGTTTATCTATTTATAAGGAAAAAGCTGGGGATATGAACCTTGGTTAGTTTATGGGGCAATACATAAAGGCGGGCTTGGTCCTTGTTGGGAAACAGAATTGGATGGGGGTATGAGGTCCATGTAAAGAACACGCAGAACGTATTGCTAAATGTCATGATGATAATGTAAATGTGAATGATTTTCTCCAAAATTACCCGGTGACAAGACTGGCTCAGTTTTCAATGTAGTGTTTAACCGAGTGAAAACATGACTTTCTTTACTTGATGATCGAATTTAAGGTCAGCATCAGAGATGACTCCTGCAATTTCAATAGCCGACTAAGATAAGGTGCCCATTTAGCACGATTTGTCTATAGGGAGTTATGAAAAATATTCTGGGATGTCAAAAGCTTAAAGAGGGCTTAAGAAACACAAGGCGATGCAAGTTATACTGGGTTTCAAGACAGCGTATTGCTATTGCCGTGGATCATCAGCAGGGCACCGCACGGAGATTTTGTGTCTGCATATGAAAAATTAACTTATCATCACCTGCACGGCTGAATGGCACCTTTTTTATGATCATATTCACCAGGTTTGTCACGTTACACTCGTGGCGGTGGTCACTGATATCCTGAATTAGGTGATGCAAAACTTCTTCCGTCTACCACCAGAAGCAGGTTGAGGATGACAACGGTCATTTTTGAGCCTTCCATTATCAGAAGGAGGATGACATGAATAATTGAGCACACAGGCATTTGTTCAGTTTTTCAGGCCTGATTAGTGGCTGACAACATGTCCCAATGGCTTAAAAATCACCATCAACCCACGCCACTTAAGGCCATAAAATCATCCATTTTCTGCTCCTTATCTGCTTTGCCCTGGAATCTTCCCCCTTGCCTTAATTATCTGTGTTTTTGCTGCCATGCACAAAGGCAATAAACATGTTGTTAGACTGTTGCAAATCAGACATTTGCCTTTTTTTCCCCCCTCCTCCGGCCAGCTGTGGATGTGGTGGCCAGTGTTGAAGCAGACACTTTGAGCCAGCCAGCTGTGACGGGGTCAGGGGTTTGCTGCCGCCGCACCATTCAGCTTCAAACAGCGAGGCTTGTCTTACAGTCTTTTTTCCACTGACGGGCTTAATGTATGCATCTATCCAAGCGCCCTCTCCTCGGGGCTATATGTGTGCATATATCCACGCCACCTCGGCCCTGCCCAAACACACCACCACGTACCACCATCGCCACCGCCACTCCTCCCAGCGTCTGACTGGAGACAGCGGCGCCGTTGTCCCCCTCCTGAAACAACGCAGGCCAAGGTCAAACTATCTGCCTAAGCCAATTTGCTAAAAATAAAACTTTGTCAGATTTAAAAAAAAAAAACTCGAGTTCTTCAAAACGCATCAAAGGCTGGAGCTCTTCTTGCGGGATATTCCAGCATGATTATTATCCCAAATGCACGGCCGGGAACAAAGATCTCCACTCAGTTTTTCAAATCATAACTTGACCAGCTGTTCACCCGATAGATGTCAGATTGCCATGAAAAAGGGGCAGCCGCAAGAAGGAGTGAAGAATGAGTACTTTATTTCCCTCTGGTATTAAGGGGACCGCTCCCCCTCTGGAGTGACACGGCCCCAGATCAAGTGCTCAGCATCCCCCCCCACCTACCCACCCTCACCCCCCCCCCGACGAACGTATCCGGGTGCATTTCAAAGCACCTTTTAACCGTAATCTGTAAAGAGATTCAACAAGCCTAAATCACTTCATTTTGTTTGCGGGGGGGGGGGGGGGGACCACACTTCTATGATTGTTAATCTGCTTTCTTCAAAATAAGATTATTCTATTTCTCTTTAAAACTTTCTGCAATTGCTTTCTTAAGCCCCAAGCTGTCCACTAAGGGCTTTGGTTTGTACCGTATATCTCCAATATGCCTCTTATTATTATTCTGTGTGCTCCCAGCTGTAATCTATATCAGTGTTTATATTGACAGTCAACAATTTTTGTTTGTGCAGCTATTTTTTTTATCAGTAAATAAAGACACTTACATGCCACTGGCTGAGCAAGAAAGAAGATAAAGGCTTTGCATTTAATAGCTGTTAGTTTTCCAGGACGTAATGCCTCGATAAGGCGGACTTCTTTGGGAGGACTGGGCCGAGTTCAGTGTCACTTCTGCACTATATGTACCCTTTTACCATTTACCAGGAGGGTCCTGCAGTGTGCTAGTGCGCTTTATAGCTTTGTGTGTGACCAAACCATATTTCTACCACTATAGCATAGTTTTTCACAATAAAACAAACCACAAAAAAAGATGATTTTTTTTCTTACTGGTTGTGGCAACGATTCCTGAATATAATCAGCTTGAAATTTCAGTGTTTCTAAATCTTTTGGCAAATATTTAGCCAGCACTTTTAACACTGCTTACTTTGCACACTGCACTTTCGGTGCCTACTTGTACATTTTATTGCGACGCTGCTTGTGAATAAATACTATTGTCTTCCCCCTGTTTTTGGAACAATGGCTGGAATGATATATGAATGGGAGGGAGGATGCATAGCCGCTGAATGTGGTGACATACGTAGCGCTAGGCTAGGCTTCAGCCGAGTTTTTGCCTATAATGTGTTTGCTTGGGCTTGGATTTCAGGCCCTTTGTTGATGGATTGGGTTCCGGTGCCAACTGGCAGATTTCACTTCACTTCCTTTTGTGTTCTTTCATATTTCTTTTTTTTTATAACTTTGGCTTTGACCTCAATTAGTCAAATCTTTAAGCCATGAAATGAGGACCCTACGTTCCCTGTACGAAGATGGGTAATAAATTAATGAAAAGAAACATGCATTAGGCAAATGTAGAGAAGCTTATTATTGCTCTCTGATTTGTCTCGAAAACACACAGGGTCGATCCAGAAATTCGCTTTCAAAACTCTCAGAAATGACAAATAAACGTGCAGATTTGATGCAGAACTGCTGGCTGATAGAAATGATACACAAAGTCCACTAGTGGATGCTGATAACGTTATCCCACTTTTAGGAGTTAAAGTGATGATTTTCCCCTGAGTGTTGTTGAGAATGTAATTTTAATAAGCGGGTATGGGATGCTTTTTAGGGGGTTTACTGTTACTGTAAAAGACATGCAGAAGCGAGGTGTTGAGATGTTGCTGTCGTCGCCGTGAGGAGACAATTTGGTTTCTAATCTGCCCGTTGAAAGGCTTTAGCTATCATGGGCAGCATCTCCCTCAAAAACCTGCAGGAATATCAAGTGTTTTAACAGTTGAATTGCGCAACATTTACTAAAAAACAAAAAAAACAAAAAAAACCCCAAAACCTGACCTGTGCTCCAACAGGCCCCCCACCACCACCGCCCCGCCCCACCAAACTATCCTTTCAATGTCGTGCCTCTGCTCCATCTGACCTTTTTAATAGTTAAATATGCGGGCAGCACTTTGCCGCGCGGCTCGGGAACAGAGAGTCAATATGTCAGCGTTTATTGATGGCCTGCAGAGCTCGGCGGGGTTGGCAGGCCTCTTTTCAGGGCCAGGCGGCCCCCTGAAGTGCTGCCTCTATTGGCCGTGAATGGCCTGTGAGACTCCCGAGTCCCTCCGTTGTTTAAGGTGAGCGCGCTCTCACACACATGAAGTGCACAAAAAGGGGGCGTCCCAAAAGAAACCTTCAGAGCCATGACAAGATGGCTAAAAGACCATCACCAATCACCTCTCCGCTCCGCTCCTCCATTCTTTTCTTTCTCTCCCACCAAACCTCCTTTTAAGCGCCGGGGGGGGGGGGGGGGGGGGAAGAAAAGAGGTCATAATTGTGTGTGGAGGGAGCGCGGTGCCATCCTCTCCTCGTCCTCCCCTCCCCTTTTGCTCTTCTCTTACGCCGCTTTCTCCAGAATGAATGGGAAGACTGGCAGGACACATTCTCCGTGAACGTTGTGGAACAAAACATCCCCTTTTGCCCACATTCAGGCAAGCAAAAACAGCATTTCTATATTAGATAAAATGCTGCGTCTTTGCTGTCCACCTTTACCCTTTCTCCCAAAGGATTTTAATAATGTAATATTTGGCCTGTTTTATTAAAAAAAAATCTTCCTAATACTACTAAATACGACTACTGATATTTATATTTACAAATTATTATTATTATTATCATTGTTATCATCATCATCATTATTATTATTATTAATATTGTTATTATTGTTGTATTTCAGGAAGCATATTTTCTATAAATTTCTTTAAATTATGTCTTGATGCATGCTCAATAATCCAGGCAAGAAAATCAAAAAAGGTTGAATCAGTTCATCTGGATACAACGTATCCTTCATCTGGATACAACGTTTATTAAACATTGAATCAGTTCATCCGGATACAACGTATCCTTCATCTGGATACAACGTTTATTAAACATTGTATCCAGATGAAGTGATTCAACCCTCTTTGATTCTTTAAATTGTCTTTGAAAAGGTTCAGTAGGGTGACCCACATTAAATGGTGCTGCATTTCTATGCACATTGAACTGCAGACATGGTCTCTGTATTCCACATCGTTGCCGTGAAAATGAGGAGAGAGCCCATACACACCTTCTCCCCACCTTCTCGGTGCGACTGCCCCAACTTCTCCGTCCCAGCAGCTAGCAAAGAAGACAGGTCGGGTAAATCCAGCCCGCAGGCCAAACCGACAGGAGAGAAACAGATGCTTGTCAAAGATAGTGGATCATAATGGGCTGTTTGTATAATACTCTCTCCCTCTTTTGACGTGCACACACACAAAGAGAATGTCTGGGCACTGATTACAAGGAACTTGAGGCATCAGCAGACTTTTTCTTTTTTCCCCCCTCTCTTTCGGCGGCCTGTATTTGCAGGCGAGACATGTTTTCCTGCAGCCATGATGTTGTTCTGCTGGTGTGCAGTTGGTCAGTGCTCATACTACCAAACTGAATGTGGACGGAGCCTGATTGTAATTATACTGGAACTAATATGCTTTTCAAAATGACCCGTAATGAGTTTCATGCAGCTCTCCAGAGCTCTGTCAGTCTTTGTCTCTCTCTGTCTTGGTCAAATAGTGGAACCGAGCAAGCACTGGTGTGGACCCTGCACAGCATGGCCAAGCCGCCCTGCACACCCTGCACAGCACCGCCAAGCCACCCTGCACACCCTGAACACCCTGTCACAACTACAGGCAGCGCCCGGACTGTCCAAATACCAGCATTTTTTATGATTATCATTTGATTTTTCATTTTGAACGAGAGTTTTTCTTCCTTATTTCAGTGTGCTTGTCATTTGAATGGAAGGGGAAATTACACCCTAACAATAAGTCTGCTCTTAAATGACCCAGGTGTCATTTAACACTATGTCAATGACCCTGACTTCTACACTGGTCACATTTGTTTCAATAAACCCCCTTTAGTTGGACTTACTGGTCGTCTTTATGACCCTGCTTACAAACCTAGATGCGTAATTAATCAACGTCGTTATGGATGGAGTCTAGTCCCGATGACTAGAGTCTTCCTCTATAGTTGAAATAGAGACGCAGAGGATTTGGCCTTTAGCAAACGTGGGCGTTAGCCTGTCCAGCCGCAGCACTGCGACGTATGCCGTCCCCGCCTATATGCACAAATTCCCATCAGCAGCTGCTCTCCAATAATCACAACAACACGGCCCCGTTGGGAAACATCCACATTCAGTATAATTAACAGGCTTATTTAATTAAAGTATAACAAGACAATTTGTTCATTTTGATTCAATTTTTGATTTGTTCTACCATTTGGTAAAGGTCAGCAGAGCATGCTAATCGTTTTTGTCACAAATACACTGTACATGCGCGCGCCGCAGACCCCGGAGGAGAGTGTACATTGCATGATATTTAATTAAGCGCTAATTTGGCGATAAAACGCCCGAGACTTCCTGGCGTCTACATCGCTGCCCTCGTAACACTTGAAAATACAATAGGAGATGTTGTTATTTAGTCATCTGAGTGTCCCTTTTAAGCAGACGAATAAATAGCCGGCTTGGAATTTTTATTAGATTTATTTTCTGAAAGTGTGAAAGTGAGCATGTACATGTACGTGTGTGTATTGCTGCTTTCTGTCTACTGACCAAAACAGCATGTGACGCATTTTTTGATATAGGAATAACAGATTTATTTATATGCCGGTTCTGTGCGTGCTGGAAACAAATGGACCTCTGTTGTGAAATGAGGAAGGGTGGGGTGGGGTTGGTGGTGGGGGGCGTATGTTTTTATTTATGCCATGGCACATTTGCAAGGCTTGCATGCGATGAGCTTTGCCATGGCACCATTTGCTTGATAAGATGGAGCATGCCAATCGCGGGATCTGGTGGGAGACAAAGATGAGGTCCAGGTTGAGCCCCTCTATCGGCTCAAGGCGTCTGTTTCATTTCCATAATCTCCGGTCCCCCATTATCAGCAGAGGAGGAGAGGCGGGGGGGACAAGAGAGGAGCTGACCATCCCAATCCTGTGGGCTGTCAAACTTTATTTTGCTCCGTCCAGGGGAGCCTCATTGTTCTGCCAGCTGAAGCCGGCGTGGAGCCTCGGCTAGCGTGTGGTACCAAAAAGGCAAAACAGTGTGCAGAGGTTGTGTCCACCTGGACTCTGCTGCTGAGGCAGAGGTAGCAAGAACACCGCCGCACACATTTTGGAGGAAAAAACAAACAAACAAGAAACCCCTCCGGCCCCTTAAAATTCCCATTCAGATACCCCTCTTTGGTTTGTATACAGAGGCCATTGTGAAATAGAAATGTTGTAAAAAATTAAGAAAGAGAGGCTGAGAAGGGCGCCGGTCACATGGTCACATGGTCATGTGGTTGCATGGTTGCCGGTTCAAATCCAGCCGGTGAGCTTTGTTGCAAGTCATAGCCCCCTCTCTCTCTCTCCCCCCCCCCATTTTCTGTTTGCCTCCGCTCCTCCACTTTTGGTATCCGATAAAGGTGTAAAATACCAACAGAAGTAATCTTTTGGAAAGAAAAAAAAGAAGGAGGGAGGGAGAAAGTGGGAGGAAGAGAGACAGTTTCAACTGTGACTTGTTTGTAAGGCATTATGTGAAAACTGAGGAAACTATCCACATACGCAGGGCCAAAGCCATGGGTTGTGGGCTGGCAGAGAGACAGCCAGCCAGCCAGAGAGCGAGAGAGAGAGAGACGGGAAGAGCGAAACTGAGTCAGACAGAGAAGTGATGCAAGGCATGGATGTGCCATTTTGCTAACATCCCCCCCACCCCCCCTCCTCCCACCTCCGCGTCACCCCTCCCACCTCCCTTAAATCCACCAGCATGTGGAGGGAAAACAAATAAGAAGTCCACGATCGTCGCTGGAATGAAAAGGCAGCGCTGCAGCCACCCCGAGGACTCCGAGGGGCCTTTTGGAGAAGTGATCCACAGCCCACCACACCGGCCTCAAGTGTTGTCACGCCGTGTTAGTGGCAAATCGCTTTGCAGCGAACCCCCCCCCCCCCCCGCCACTTATTCCAGCCCCCCCCATCACCCTTCACCAACCTGTCACAATGAACCAGATATGTTTGTAAACACATCGTCTCCTTTAAAGGCGTGCAACGTATATGCCTCGTCTTTTCTTTCTTTTTTTTTTTTACCTCCGTTTTAGGAAAACAAATCTTTGCGATGACTAAAATGGTGGAGGAATTGATTTAATTAATGCAGCACCATGTCCTGCGGCCACATGTAATCCGTTGAGGATTCTCTAGCTGGAGCTTTTGAAGGGGGGGGGTACAAAAAGATATCCTCTGTGAGACTCTTCCAGTGGCCTGTAATGAGAGCCTCTGTCTAATCCCATAATTCCTTGTTTAATTAAACTACAGAGCTGGCCCTGTAGTTTTCTAAGACGGTTTGATTGGCCCTTTCTTCTTCTTGTGATTTGTTATTTCGGTGGCATGTGACAAACTTTCCCTAATAATGAGTACATACACGTACGTACACACACACACACACACACACACACACACACACACACAGACACCAACCAACCACTGGTGAGACTCTGGAATAAAATCTGTGTCCACCCACACACACTCCACACTCAGCACCCAGAAGGCATTGCACAAGTATCTTTGCATATCTCAGATGGGGCCTACAACCCTATGTATGTATGTATGTATGTATGTGAGGTTTTCCAGTGTTATTGTATTTAGACATGGAAATAAGCAAACGTTCAGTCTGTATGAGATGTGTGCACGCACCCTTAAATGTTGACCTCAGAAAGTGACACGCAGCTTGGCAGCGTGTCATTATGTCAGAGCCGTCACCGTTAACATGAAAGGCCATTATAAGGTCATTATAAGGCCATTATAAGGGCTTTATAAGGGCTTTATGCATACCGGCTTTCAAGCGGTAGCGGAGACGTTTGGTGTTTTGATGCCACACCCAGACTCCGCGCTGCCTTACTGTCCCCTCAGGGGCCCTCGCGGAGCCGAACAGGAGCAGACAAGAGACGAAGCAGTGCTGAAGTTTCTACACAACACCATCTATTCCCACATGTGGCGACTGAGCTCATCACACCTCTCAGTGTGTCAGCGACACACACACACACACACACACACACCCGCATGCACGCACGCACGCACGCACGCACGCACGCACGCACGCACGCACACACGCACACACACACGCACACACACACACACACACACACAACAATTTCAAGGATGTCTGGGTAGCATAGCGGTCTATTCCGTTGCCTACCAACACAGGGATCGCCGGTTCGAATCCCCGTGTTACCTCCGGCTCGGTCGGGTGTCCCCACTGACACAATTGGCCGTGTCTGCGGGTGGGAAGCCAGATGTGGGTATGTGTCCTGCTCGCTGCACTAGCGCCTCCTCCGGTCAGTCAGGGCGCCTGTTCAGGGGGGAGGGGGAAGTGGGGGGAAATAGTGTGATCTTCCCACGCGCTACGTCCTCCTGGTGAAACTCCATACTGTCAGGTGAAAAGAAGCGGCTGGCGACTCCACATCGGAGGAGGCATGTGGTAGTCTGCAGTCCTTCCTGGTTCGGCAGAGGGGCTGGGACGGCTCAGAAGAGTGGGGTAATTGGCGAAGGTACAATTGGGGAGAAAAAGGGGGGAAAATTCACACAAAAACAAAATTCAAAGGCACACACAGTTGGATTTACTCGTCCCCGGCACACACCCATGAAACACAAGGTGTGAGTCCATGCGAGCTGCTGCACTTTAGTGTTCTCAACAAGCCTGGAAGAGAGTCAGCTGGATCTGCAGACGACTGCAAGCTCGGTTATTTGGCACCTTGCACTTTCGTTCAAATGCGGCAGACTTGAAGGGTTAGACTAAATCCCTCTTAATCAAAAGGGGGTGACCGACATCCCCGTTGACACCATGTCAGTGTTGTCATCACAGGTGTGATTCCTCTGGCAACAAATTGCCAGCTACGCTCGCTTTGCTCGAGGCTCCCTTTGCTCGAGGCTCCCTTTGCTTGGATGGTTGTGTCAAACCTTCATCTCACAAGTGAGGCCACTTGATCCCTCTCCAGAGCGGCACTCCTGCTCCTGAAGTGTGCTACAGGGGCATACCTGAAAAAGAGAATGAAGCGTTAGGGGGTCCGAGCCTGTTCTACTGTAAAAGGCAGCTGGCGGTTTTAAGCAAGGTCACAGCTACTGCATGTTTTAAACCCATGTGGTGGTGGTGGTGGTGGTGGGGGGGGGTTGTCTCGCGCTCCAGCCCCATCTCCCGTTTCCTTCCTTTTCAGCTTCCCCAACTCAGAGCCTCTCCTAATCTCTCTCTCTCTCTCTCTCTTTCACTTTTGGCCTTGAATCCTCCCTAAATTTTCACTCTGCTCCCATTTCTACTTCGCTCACCCCGCCAATTTACTTCTTTCTCTCTCCGTCGAGCCACAGTCACCTTATCATCGCTGCAGCACAGGGCTGGCAGTCTGAGACGCTGACACCCTCACCTTCTCCTCCCCTCTTTCTCCTCTCCTCTCCGCTCCTCTCTGCTCCTCTCCTCTCCTGTCCTAAGGGCCGCCCACCCCCCCAATCCTCCCCACACACACACACACACACACACACACACACACACACACACACACACACATACACACCTCTATGCATATCTACGAGGTGCAGGGTAAAGTCAGGCAGTGCAGCCGTCCCTAACACGGGATGGCTTAAAGTGTGAAGGGAGAAGCCACGGGCTGGATGCCGGATTAGATGTGGAGGGGGGTGGTAGCGGTGCTGCCGGTGCTGAGGGGAGTGAATTGGGGATGGGATCAGACCCCCCAAACCACTGGCAAATAAATAAGGGCACCGCTAACATCCAGGCCAAGTGAGGAAAGAGGAAATGGGATAAGAATGGCCTCGGACCACTCCGTTTGTCACCTAGACAGACCGGAGACAGACACATACTGAAAAAAAGAGTTGGACCAAGAGTGACAGACACAGATGAAGTGAGACGGAGAGAGGGAGGCTGGTGTAAGACAGCCAGCCAGGGCAGCGAGACAGTCTTGGGGACAGACATGACTAGAGAACATGTTGAAGAATGAGCTGGCTGGCTCGGCTAATTTAAACCACTGCAGTCTGTGTGCATGTTCAGCGTGCTTGTGCATACGACTGCACGCGCATTTCCGACTTCGCTGGGGGGAAGAAGAGGGAAAAGTGGATGCAAAGAGAAAAACAATATTTTAATTGTGTCATAACATGACTACTGAATCTTACTTTCTTACGAGAAACACTTTTATTGTTGTCCGCGGTGTCATATCTAATTGATGCTCAGACCGGCGGCAGTAGCTGTCATTTGCAGAGTTCATCGGCACAGAAAAGTATTATAAATATACATTAACCTTGCTGCCAATCCCTGCAAGTAGCGGGCCGCTTTGACAGATATGGATAGCAGTGTGCATTAGATAATCTGCAGAAGAAGAAGAAAACACAGCATCGATGCATTGTGCGTGGGGGATTCAATGAAATCAGCGGCACAATAAATATATTGGGAATTCGCAACCGTGCCAGTTTTTTTTTTTGTCTGACGTGCCCTCAAGCCTAGTGGAAGAATAGTGGCACATGGATCACCAAGGTGGTCTGGTGAGATTAGCACCCCCCCCCCCCATTCCCTTCTGACTCTCAGCTCCAGGCCCCGGGGACTCGCAGTATATGTTTGTACTGATGCAGGATTGTATTCAGCAAGAAGGAAGGACTCTGTCGTGTGAATTACCACACAGTGAAATCATAAAGCCCTCGGAGGAGGCCTCGGAAGCCATGTTATTTGAAGCAGCAGTTGCCCTCGCGTTCTCTGCACTACGGATGGTATCTGTATGGGCAGTGCTGCTGTGAGCTTGGCTTGGAAGCGGGCCCATTTTGCTTAAAAAGGCCTATTAAGTTTTAATGGGTCAGTAATCATGTGTGGAGGAATCCAGTGATGCAAAAAAAGAGGCTCATTTGAGGATTTCCCAGATCCCTTAACCGCCGAAGAGCCCGTGTGCAGCTTCGGTTGGAAGTTGGGAGAAATACGGTTTCTGCGTTATCATATCAGCTTTTAAATCAGTTTTCCAAATCACAAATGTATTTCCCATAATTCTGTGTAACCTTAGCATGCAGGAGAAACAGGGAGTTTATCACAAATGCCACACACACTGCTCCCGTACAACACTCAAGAAACATCAGATGTGATCCGAATGCCTCCCTGACAAAATACCATGGCCCTTGACATCGCTCTTATTGTCAAAATATTATGTACACCATCTGTCCATGCTCATGCAAACCACTGGCCTGGACTAAAAAACACCGTTTACTGCATGCAAACGCGTCCACAACATGACTAGAAAGACAGAAGGAGGTGATAGAACGAGTCAGTCGACACACTGTGAGAATGCTTATCGGTGACTACCAGTACTGGGTTTTATGCATCTGGCTAACACAAAGAAACACTCGCTTTGTTGCACCTCTTTTGTGGGTCTGGCCCCTTTACTAGAGGTTAAGTGAGTTACTGGGGGGAAAAAAAGACGAAAACAAACTTTTCCCCCCATATTTACTGCCGCAGTCTTTGTCGTCCCTGTGACATATGACCAGTACAGCGAGTAGTGTTTTAGACTGCTGTTACTATTAAAGTAACATTACTGTGTAATTAAGGTAAAGATAAATGGCCTTTGTTCATTTTAATGACATCACATTATTTGCTGTTCAGCCAGGTTCCCGCCTCGCCGGGCTAACTCGTGGGAGTAAGGCTTAAACTTTGCTAAGCCCGGCTACACTGAACAGGGGCACACATACAAAAGCAGAGGAGAAGAATATCACATTTACAATTATCATGAAGTTTGCTCATTACCATTCCCGAGCTAATACCTGGAATCTAATCCGCCAAGTTAGTTTAATGTCAGCTAGCTCTGCACTGCTAAGCTAGTCAAGTAACTCGAAACAAATACTTTGCATTCCGGCCTTATGCCGGATGAAATTCAAAGATGTCTCAAATTCTTCCTCAGTTTCCTTTAGCATATTTTGCATTTTGCTCTCCTGTTCAAGACTGCCGAGGGTAAACCTGCACTGACAACAGTAACAGAGAGTGGCGCGAGGTTTGGTCTCGCTTCTTGGCAGTGCGAGTCTACATCATCTCAACACATCTTGTGTTGTGATTTCAACTGTCAGGTGGACGTTGCTGTACAACCAGATTGTCTGGTGCAGATTTAAGGTAATGCTGCAAGATGTGTCACTGACTGTACACAGAAAATAGTCACGTCCCAAGTTCAAGTTCAAGGAGTCAGTGTTTGTGTGTGAGTCCGAGCCAAACTTTGCGCCATTCGTTTTTAAGTCCGGCTCGGGTCACAAGTTATCAGAGTTGGGCCTTGAGTTTCACTCGAACCCGAGTCTCTCGCTTGAGTGCTACACCAGAGTTAGGATATCTTGTGTTCATTTAGAGGCGGTAAACTGACTGATCTCTCCTCCTGTGTCCCCTCTCCAGGCAGTCGGATGGATGACGGTTCAGACGTGGAGTCGGAGCCCGACCTTCCCCTGAAGAGGAAGCAGAGGAGGAGTCGCACAACCTTCACCGCAGAGCAGCTGGAGGAGCTGGAGAAAGCTTTCGAGAGAACCCACTACCCTGACATCTACACAAGGGAGGAGCTGGCCCAGAGGACCAAACTCACTGAGGCCCGTGTCCAGGTAAAGAGACATGGATAACATAAAATCCACCATGGAGCATTACTGAAGCTGTAAAAATGTTCTGTATCCCTTACTTATCCTGTCCACATTTAAACAAAAGCACACCGGGGAACTTTTTGGCTTAAATCAGTACGAATTATTATGGCATGAGGCACTTTATTTACCACAATAAAAGCTGACAGCTGGACTCACAGAAGCCAAAACCCATATAAAGAAATGCACAGGAGGTAGAACAGGACTGCCGGTCTCGTATCTGTTTGGCCCATCATCGTAACGACTCAAACGGTCGATATCTGAGCTTGTATGTGCACAAACACACAAGACACGCTCGCACTCTTCCCTGCATGCATAGACACCCACAGTCTGTCACGCACAAACAAAAGCAGAAGGTCATTCGGCATTTGGGAAAAGCCTTTGGCGGATCTAATGGCCTTTGGTTGTCGGCGAACAGGCTGAGGTCAGTGTTAAGGAGAAACGTACCATCACAGCCAGCTAAATGGTGGAGCACGACCCCTTTGTAACCTCCTCCAGCTTTTTTTTTTTGGAGGTTGACATTCATATATGCCATGGCTAATTTTGGTCACTGGGTTGTCCCCCCCCCCCACTCTTTTTCTCCCCAATTGTACAATTGTACACGGCCAATTACCCCACTTTTCTGAGCAGGTCCTTGGTCTCCGCTCCACCCACTGTGCTGAGCCGGGGAGGGCTGCAGACTACCACATGCCTCCTCCGATACATGTGGAGTCGCCAGCCACTTCTTTTCACCTGACAGTGAGGAGTTTCACCAGGTGGACGTAGCACATGGGAGGATCACGCTATTCTCCCCCAGTTCCACCCTCCCCCCTGAACAGGCGCCCCGACCGACCAGAGGAGGCGCTAGTGCAGTGACCAGGACGCATACCCACATCCGGCTTCCCACCTGCAGATACGGCCACTTGTGTTTGTAGGGACGCCCGACCAAGCCGGAGGTAACAGTGGAACTCGAACAGGCGATCCCCATCTTGGTAGGCAACGGAATAGACTGCTACGCCACCCGGACACCCCAACTCGGTTGTTTTTATAGTTAGTGTGTCTTTCTTGGTTCTTCTGAGGACGACCACATCGACCATGATATGCTGCAGCTACAGACAGAGAGCACGGACTGTGGCGTTGGAAACCCCTCACCGTGTTACCACTCATTCTCCTTCGTCTCATCCTCACATTTCATCGCGTCTTTTTTCCCCCCTCTTTTTGCACATTCTCTTATATGTTTACTCTCTTTCTGACTTCTATTCACACGTACATAAAATGCTCCCCTAAGTCTGCCAGCTGTTCATGTCTTGCTGAAGAACACTCTTTTCTCACTTAGGTTTTGACAGTTTCACTGCCTGGAAGTACCGCTGGAGAAAAAAGAAGAAAAAAAAAACTACTGTGGAGTTATAGCAACAGCTGTTAGGTGTGCAGCCCAGGGGGGGCGGTGGGGGACAGGGGGATAAAATGAGCTGCACATTCCTGATGGATTTCTCATTCTAACGTCTTGGCTGGGATCTTTTCTTCCCACCACTTTCAAGCCCACCGCTCCTTGTAAAATTCACCGCGTATTAGAGAAGGCTTCTTGGGGATCTCTCTTGGGAGCTTTCAGCCCAACAGCAACATGAATCAATCGAAGCCTAGTATGAGTGAAAGAGACAAGGAGAGAGAGGGAGAGAGAGAGACAGAGAGAGAACACGGCTAGGCAAACCGCCTGGCTCCACGCTGTGCCCCGTTAACTCTCGCCCCAGCGGACAATTGAATAACTTACCCTCATCTCACAGCAGGTCACAGTGTACTTCACACAATGTAAACAGTCATGTGACCTTCCCACCCGCGCCTCTGACGTATACCTGTCCGAAATGCATTGGTGGGGTACCCCGGGATGGGCAACAAGGAAGATGTCGCGATTGACATCCATTTATAGGGACATCACTTCAGCGTGCATAACGAATACATCAGTTTGGGGTGTAATAATTATTCAGCCAAGTTGTGTGTGGACACACAATCAATATGCAATATTGACACTAAGCGTCTACGTGGACCTCATGATAATATGACGGTACATAACATTAATGATATTGAAGCTAATGGCCCTCCTATGAGTTGATAACTGTAGGGCGTATAACCATCAGTACTCTGGGAATATCTATATCCTCGGGAAAAATACATGGATAAAAGCAAGAAAGAAGGAAAATGTTCCCGATCCCTGATATGAGAGGAAGGGAAAAATCAGGCCGTATACTGCTGCGTAATGTCTCTCAGCATTGCTACCTCGCCGCCTCGGCCCCAGCTGGCCTCAGACACAAGCATCTGTTGGCTGGCTGTGTGTTATTCCACTGACATGACAAGTACACACATCACTCACGCCGTGTGGCCTTGGAAGAAGAGTGGCAGCCAGTAACCCCACACTTTAACGCAACACAACATGCAGGACAACTTCTACTCGCGGAATTAGGTTTGTCGTTTAGGTCAACAACAGTGGGCTGATTCTTTTCTTTTCTTTTTTTTAAAATTTTCTTAATCGTTCACTTTCTTCCAATAGACACAATTTATCGACCCCGTCTACCATCCATCACGGTGTAATTAAGAAGGGGGTCATCAGTTCTTCACCTGTGTTCACCGCTGCCAGATGTGTGACTATCAAATTCACCCTACAGAGAAAGCGGATGAAAGCATAGCAGCCTATACTGTTTTTTTTTCCTCTTCATTTATTGGCTTTATAGTTAGTTGTAAAATCAACTTCTCCCCGTTACACAAGAAAGAGGCCTATCCCATTTCAAGGCCGACTGTCCTGTTCTGCAGGTCTGGTCTTCACCCGTCTCCTTCTGAAACCCCATCAGATGTTTTCACAGACTTACAAATACTTACCGGTTGGACGGTGTCCATTTATTTGGTTTACTATGAACATTTCTCAACCAATCTTTATTTTGAAGCACTCGATTCTGGCCATATGCTGGCAAATAATTAATGCCTTTATTAAAATGTATCTTTTTTGTTTTTTTTGTTTTGTTTTTTTGTTTTTGTTGTTGCTAACATGCCATTGAAGATAATGGCAATAGGAGTTAAATTGACTGTCCTCGAAGTACTGGAAAATCTTTTGGCAACGTTTTCTATGATGCCCATGTCTATAATGCATCAAAAATATATGCTGCATTATAATCTGCTTAAAATTATAATTATAAACACATAAATATTCATAATACTTTTTACTTTTGGTGATGAACAACTGAATGATGGATATTTACATTTCACTAATGTAATATTTCCCCAAAAAACTCAATGTAAAGACTCAATTGACTCGTTATAAAGCATTATAAATATTCAAGAGCGCTTATAACTATAATTATACAGTGCTATAAGCAGATTACAATGCATTATAAGTATGTTTGTAATGCATTATAGACATGGGCGTCATAAAAAATGTTGCCTATCTTTTATATGAAGGTGTGTACAGTATGTTGTTAGCATCACAACTGCATTTGGAAAACAGTTAAACGCCCATGTTGGTGTCAGGGGGCTGGAGGAGATGGGTGGAGAGACTCAATAGTGCTATTGTCAATCCAGTGGAGCTAGCTAGCTATGTCCCAGAGCGAAACTGTCAAAGCGTCACCCTTTGCAAAGGTCATCTGTCATTTTTATAGCTAGCTTTGCATCTTCAACCTAAACATTTTGGATCAGTCAACGTCCAATATTTAAAAACAGCTTGAATATGATGTGAGGAGAGCGGCCCTGGCACAATGCATCGCGCCCACATTCTCCTCTGGCTGGTTAACATGAAACAAATGAACAATGGGTTGCTTACAGGTCAACTGACAGGGTTACACTGTAGATGCTCAGGTCTCCAGCTGTAAATAGACCCGCTGCTCGTGACAAGTTAGTCCTAGGAAGACAGACCATGTAGATGTAAAAGGCATTGGCAGGGGCATGAGTGGAATATACTAATGCTATATTACTTCACTTGAAGAGATGATTTTTTTTTTGGTGGACTCGTTGTCATTTTGGAGGTATTTTCCTTAACATTTAAAAACTTGAGCAATGGAGGGAGACAGTCTGAAGTTCAGAATCAGGAATCAGGAACATTTTATTGTCGCTTCCCCCAGCCCACAGCAGTGCAACACAAAGACAAAAACACATATCCAAAAACTACAAGAACACACATATCCAAACTAACACATATATCCAGACTGGAAAAAAAAATCACTGTCCGAGGGAGCCTGCCAGGATGACTGTCGGAACTGCCAGTCTGCATGGGCTAGCAGTTAGCTTAGCCTGCCCCGCTTCCATGTCCTGTCAGACCGCCCTCGGCGTCTCCTCTTTGGGTGCAGCTCCAAGCAGGAGCCGTGGTCCTCGAGTCCACCGGACGCTTAACGCTAGTTACGGCTAACAAACAGAACTACACACATGCATACACTTTTATACACACAAATCGTTTCACACACGAAGACATGAAACACAAAAAGACACACACACACACACACACACACACACACACACACACACACACACACACACACACACACACAGAGTCGCTTCCCTTGCTGACCACTATGACGTAAAAGGCCCTGTTGTTCCTCATTAGGTGGCAGGGATGTCTGCTGCCAGAGTGACAGTTTATAAAGTCAGGATGTGGCTACTGCAGCATGTTTTGGACACCATGAGAGAACTATTAACTCAAAGGGTTTTTTTTGTCTCAATTTTTTACATGTAATAATTATGAGAAAGCATGCTGATAATTAAAACAATGGTATTAGCGCTTTCTGGAGTAATTGAAATATTTCTGAGATCATAATAAATCCTATGGACTGCTTAATAATCCAGACGGCCCCGCTAACAGTCAAGATGTTGTTGTCACGTCTTATACACCTGTCCATAGCATCAAATCATCAACCCTGACTGACCTGCATTTGGTCTGCATCGGGGGAGGGGGGGGGGCATTCACCCATCCTTATAGCGAACCTTGCTCCGCTTAAAAACAGCTCGTGTAAAATGTCAGCTCACAGCAAACCTTTCAGAGTCATTTGTTTCCCGGCACCACAAAGGAACAAATGGGATTTGTGTCAATCAGTGAGTTGAAAGCAGTCGCTACATACCGGGACCAGTGTTCAAACAGAGAGAGTTATTATTAGAATTTTAATGAATTTCTTTCAGTGTCTCTTTCTGTTCCTGATAGTTATCGGGCTAATCCTCCCCTCCGCTCTCGGCATCCTAGCTCTTCTTTAATTAGCAGTGCCAGCCCCAGCTAAAGCAGACGTAGCGATGGGGGCGGGGGGGGGAGTGAGCGAATCAGAGACACACAGAGAGATAAAGACAGACAGACAGACAGACTCTCCTTACTGGGCTGATGTTCCTCAGTTCATTTTCAGCAGGCTATTGAAGCCAGCAGTGACCAGGCTGTAGGATGAAGCACCATCTGATCTGCGTTCAGTTGAACATGACTTTGTCCATACGGCACTGGCTCCAGATGCATGCAAACAGAAGCTAAGACACATGTGTCAAAAGTTAGGATGAACACTTGTTGCAGCAGCTTTGGCACATTTTTTTCCATTATTTCCTATTCTTTCTTCACTGTTGCGCCATTATTTCGTTTCTTCTTCTGTATATTTGTGACACTGGGAACTGTGGGGGACGCACACCACCACTTCCAGTTTGACCTGTAAACCTGTGCATGCTGGATCTCTATGTTATTTCCCACAGTGCATCTCTATCATGTGTTGCTGTAAGAGTTCCAGTGTGTCTCATCCCGTGGCTCTCGTTGTCCTTCTCTGTATCCCATTTTGTGGCCCGGGGCAGGCGTGACTAGGCATTTGAATCTGGGACCGTGTGCACTGAGTTTGACTGCGATTCTTAAAAATGTGTCCGCAATATAGCACATGGGTCCATATCTGCAAACATGTCTGTGCTTCCCCACTTCTGTGTCTGTGGGTGTAACAGACAGAAAGGGAACAAGATGACGGGAGCATGGAGCTGAAGGGAAAAACTTAGGGCGAGAGAAAAGAGGTTTGCACAAAGAAGTCAGCGGTAAGAGTGACAAGGAGAAAAGGGGAGGAAATGGAAAACTCAGAGAAGAGCCCCCCTGTAAGAGGAGCGGTAGATCAGGGAGGTAGAGAGGAGCGGTAGATCAGGGAGGTAGAGAGGAGCGGTAGATCAGGGAGGTAGAGAGGAGCGGTAAATCAGGGAGGTAAAGAGGAGCGGTAGATCAGGGAGGTAAAGAGGAGCGGTAGATCAGGGAGGCAGAGAGGAGCGGTAGATCAGGGATGGGGTACATGGAGGTGCGGATGAAGCTGCGGGTGGATTGATGTCAGGTCTTTTCATGCTTTTCAGTCTCCGTTCTGTTGGACTTTTCTGCTGTGAAATTCAATCAGGTTATCCAGGTTTTACCGCTCATCGTGCCCGCCACACTGGACATCCTGTCCACACACACACACACACACACACACACACACACACACACACACACACACACTGTCAGCTCTTGCAGTAATCCCAGGGAGAAAATCAACACGCTACCTCTTTAAACCAATATCACACACACACACCTACACACACACACACAAATGTCAAAAAATTTTACACTACAGCATAGAGACGCACATAAAATATACAAGAGGAAAAATACATTAAGTATGCAAGCACATCCACACACTCACCAACACACTCTGTACCACACACACCCACACACATACAGACACACACATATACACACACACACACACACACTGTACTACATACACATATATACACACAAACACACACAGATATACACACACTGTACTACACACAGACACACACACAGTACTACTTACACACACACACTTTGCTTGCTGGTTGTCCATCGTGCCCGATGATGACCATCTTCTTCTATTTGTGGGTCCTTTGAGGACTCAGATAGCAGAACATACCTGCGCAGAGATGGTTTTTAAAGTGACATGGGGGGTGCGCTTCTCCCAACGCCACATGACTTGATTGTAGAGGAGATGGATCCGATGGCAAGGGTGATCCCTAGACGACCGGCACCTCCACACAACTGCAGGGGCCTGCCGGAAATCCTGTTTTTCAGAAACCGCCTCGAAGCGTGCCGCCACAGCTTGCTTTTCTGTTGGGGTGAGCTCCCTTAGCCTTATGTCTTCCCAGACTCACCCATAAGGCAGCGGGACAGTGGTTGATAGGTGCCAGGGCGTGTCCACCAGGGTGGGCCTGCACACCATATCTCTGGGGCCCACTGCTGCTCCGAGATCCCCTGCCAAGTTAGCCTGGGGCCGCAAGACCCTAGTTACCATGTGTGGCCACGGGGAGGCCTGGCAGGAGTCTTGGTGAAGGAGAGGCTATGTACTGGCAAGGGAAGGCTTACACGCTAGGATGCTTCCCTATTCGCCACAAAGGCTAGCCAGCGGCAGCAAGCTAAGGGCAGGAAGGACACAAGCGGGTTGGAAGAACACATGCACCTTCTCTCCAACTACACACTGCTACACTAGACGCATCACAAAACCCTGTGTGTATGTACGTGCACACACACACACACACACACACACACACACACACACACACACACACACACACACACACACACACACACACAGTACAGCAGTAGTATACAGAGTACATGACTGCTACTAGATTGTGTACATCTCTGTGTGTGACAGTGGGCAGGTTGCTGTGATTTGTTGTTGTCATTATAACATGAAGAGTCCTCACAGTGTATAAAGTGCAACACTCACATCCTACCAAACTCCTCCCCTCACGCGCCTCCTGGTTACAGGAGGTTAACTGGATGGGAGACGCGCCTCCTGGTTACAGGAGGTTAACCAGATGGGAGACGTGCCTCCTGGTTACAGGAGGTGAACCAGATGGGAGACGTGCCTCCTGGTTACAGGAGGTGAACCAGATGGGAGAATGTTGGTTTAGTGACCACTGCAGATGTTTTGTCTTCAGCCGCCAGTGCGCCACATGTGTTGGTAGAGTTATATATAGATGTGTTGCTTTAGATCAGGAATGACTGCAGGTGGTGTCGAGAGAGGGAGGACCCGGTGCACCAGTCCCGGGCTGCACTAGGACTGAGGAGCTGGTGGGCCGGTATGGACTGGTGCGGTACATGTGGACTGGCTGAGCCAGTAGGATGCAGTGGCTGCAGAGTGGTTCTCAGTGTTGGTGATGGCTTCTGCTTAGACACACACTCAGACAACACAACCATGTAGTTTCCCCACATACAGGTACACATACACACATACAGGTACACATACAGGTACACATACACACATACAGGTAAACATACACACATACAGGTACACATACAGGTACACATACACACATACAGGTACACATACACACATACAAACATACAGGTACACATACACACATACAGACATACAGGTACACATACACACATACAGGTGCAGGTACACATACAGGTACATATACACACATAGAGACATACACGTACACATACAGGTACACATACACACATACACACATACAGGTACAGATGGACATCAACATGTTGTGGTAGTGTGTTTCCCCTTCATGGCAGTTGTTCTGAAGGAGGTGCAGGAGGTGGCACTCCTGTATGTGTAGGTCACCCACAGTGAGGCCAGGAGAGCACTAACAATACCCCCAGAAGATGGGAAAATATTGTCTTTTTGTTTAATTCAATCTAATGGTGTGTTGGTGTGTGTGTATGGTAAAGCGTGTGTTGGTGAGTGTGTGTGTGTGTGTGTGGTAAAGCATGTGTTGGTGTGTGTGTGTGTGTGTGTGTGTGTGTGTGTGTGTGTGTGGTAAAGCGTGTGTTGGTGAGTGTGTGTGTGTGTGTGTGTGTGTGTGTGTGTGTGTGGTAAAGCGTGTGTTGGTGAGTGTGTGTGGTACAGAGTGTGTTGTGAGTGTGGTACAGTGTGTCGGTGAGTGTATTGTGAGTGTGTGTGTGTGTGGTACAGAGTGTGTGTGTGTGTGTGGTACAGAGTGTATGTATGTGTGTGTGTGTGTGTGGTACAGAGTGTATGTATGTGTGTGTGTGTGTGTGTGTGTGTGTGTGGTACAGAGTGTGTCGGTGAGTGTATTGTGAGTGTGTGTGGGCTTGCTTGCATACTTAATGTACCGTTCCTCTTGTATATTGCATATGTGTCTGTATGCTTTAGTGTACATTTTTTTGACGTGCATGTGTGTGTGTGTGGGCGTAAATCAAAGTGTACACTGGTTTGTGAGAGACGGAAAGGCAGACGCGAAGGGAAGAAAGGACAAAAAGAAAACAGCAAGAAAAAGAAAAAGAGAAGCAAAAGCCCAGTTCCAAGGTGACATTGCAGGATGGTTTTGGAGTGAAAAGCATCCTGCCCCTTTCACAGCAAGCCTCTTACCAAACCTCCTGTGTCCTGCTAAAACACGCACACGCACGCACGCACGCACGCACACGCACGCTGGAGGTGAGTGGATAAGCTCCCCGGCAGCTCAGTCACTCAGTCTTTTAACGCGAAGCGTGTGCATGGGAACACGTGGGTGTACGCTCACACGTGCACAAAACACATCTGCACCCTCACGAACACTGACGCACCAGAGGTGGCTGCACCTGCATGCACGCGCAGACGCGTAAACAAAACCTACGTTAACTCCGACACACGCCGTCACCCCGGCGGGCAGCGGGCGAGGAGCAGCGGGCGAGGAGGAGCCTCGTAAGTTGGGGAAGTGAAAAGTGAAACTCCACTTCTTCCCCCGACTCTTACAATAGTACCTTGGGGCTCTAATTATTTGAGTCTCCTCCACAAAAATAGGACTCCAAATGATGTCCTCCACTTGAAAGGCACGTTTTCATTTGCACAAAATGGAAAAAGAAGGATTCCTGGAGAAAGTAAGTGGGTGGTGGGGAGCTGGAGGCGATCCACAGCTCCCTTGCTGCTACCGCAGCGTGCGCGCGTGCGCGTGTGTGCGTGTGTAACTGTCTTGGTGATAGTGTACATTCAGGAGTTGGCTTCATTCGAATGTGGAATAGAAGAGAAGTGTGTGTGTGTGTGTGTGTGTGTGTGTGTGTGTGTGTGTGTGTGTGTGTGTGTGTGTGTGAGAGAGAGAGAGAGAGAGAGAGAGAGAGAGAGAGAGAGAGAGAGAGAGAGAGAGAGAGAGAGAGAGAGAGAGAGAGAGAGAGAGAGAGAGAGAGAACAACAATAGGAAACTAAATAAATATATTTGGGAGGCAAAAGAGAGAGAGAGAGAGGAGATAGGTTGCATAAGCGGGAGAGAGAGAAAGTGAGAGAGAGAGAAAGAGAGAGGGCAAGTGGGGGAGAGAGAGAAGATAGGTAGAGCAAGTGGGGGAGAGAGAGAGCAAGTGAGAGAGGGCAAGTGGGGGGGCGAGAGAGAGAGAGGTAGATAAGGACACTAAAGAGAGAAAGAAAGCGTGTGAGTGTGTGGTTCTCTGTCGAGGCACTGGCTGATACTTGCTTCGAGGCCTCCCCCGTCCCACTCCCCCCTCCTCTCTTTTTAGCTCTGTTTAATTAAGACCTTGGAAATTAGTGTCCTGCTGAGTTGAAAAAGGGGTCATTTTTGCCTTTGGCAATACACACCCCTTCCTCATTTCACAATCTGCCTAATTTGGCTGACTTTAGTTGATGGTGGGGTGGGTGGGGCTGTGTGTGTGTGTGTGTGTGTGTGTGTGTGTTTTTGGGGGGAGATTGTCATGCCATGGCTGCCTCCCTTCCTATTTTGACGTATTTCTGAAGAGACTATATTTTTGCGTCAACATGTGATCCCCAGGGAGGGAGGGAGGGAGTGGACGCGCGGCGTGGCTGTAGTGCCGCCTCTCTGCTCCGGAGGAGCATGATGGTCCAGGGAGCAAGAGCTAAATTGAATTCAGGAGGAATCGCTGCTTCGCCTCAGCCAAGGGCAAAAGTCTCCAAAGCGAACTCTCTGAAGAGTTACGGCTAAAATTATAAGGGTGTATCAGTGTCGCCATATGGCAGGGTGTTTGTGTGTGTGCGCGCGCGTGCATGCATGCGTGCGTGCGCTCGCATCCTGGTTTGCATATTAATTGCACATGTTGTCTGCGTATTGCTATGATCAATGGGCTTGTGTTTGAAAGTGGTGAAGAAAGGAAAGCCATTCAGTTGTTGGGATGCTGGCGACTCCTCCTCCTCCTCCTCCTTCTCTTCAGGGCCCATTCATTCAGAAGCCCATTGTGTTTCCCTTCCACCTGCCCTTTCCTCAATGGGCCAACCCCCTTCGGAGAACAACAGATGATTAACTTGCGCACACTCCATTTGCAGTTCATAAACTGCGCGCACTCCATTAAAAGCTGATTAACTGCTCTTTTCAGCCAGCATCCAATCAGCGACTCCTAACCCCGCGTTTACAACCAGAGCTTGCTATCTTTTTATATTCACAACGTTCTCGTGTTTGTAGCGGCAGTGTCAACGAGACAGGGACAAAACAAGCAAGACGTCAATGATGATTCATCGGACTGGACTAGCTCACCGTGGTTGGTTTCTCTGCAGCTGTTTTCTGATGTTAAACCGCAGCAGTGTGAACAGCATATGGCAGACAGGTGTCCCCCCTGTAATAAACCCAACTGTTTCAAATATTTCCCTGTTTTAGTACTTTCTTGTTACACCGCTGTGTAGTATTGATTTCATACATTGCTGGGAAGATACTTTAAGTTGATGTAGATATCACTAGGATCACTCAGTCAAAATTTACACACACACAAAAAAAAAGACAACTGATGTTAAAACCGTCATATTAGCGCGTCCGGGTAGCGTAGCGGTCTATTCTGTTGTAACACGGGGGTCGCCAGTTCGAATCCCCGTGTTACCAACGGCTTGGTCGGGCGTCCCTACAGATACAACTGGCCGTGTCTGCGGGTGGGAAGCCGGATGTGGGTATGTGTCCTGGTCGCTGCACTAGCGCTGCCTCTGGTCGGTCGGGGCGCCTGTTCGGGGGGCGTAACTGGGGGGGGAATAGTGTGATCCGCCCACGCGCTACGTCCCCCTGGCGAAACTCCTCACTGTCAGGTGAAAAGAAGCAGCCGGCGACTCCACGTGGATCGGAGGAGGCATGTGGTAGTCTGCAGCCCTCCCTGGATCGGCAGAGGGGGTGGAGCAGTGACCAGGATGGGTCGGAAGAGTGGGGTAATTGACCGGGTAAAATTGGGGAGAAAAACGGGGGGGGGGGGACCTTCATATTAAATTGAGGACCATTGCGACCATATGTCTGCGCAAATGCAGAATTTCGCAAAAATACATAGAGACTAATACTATATACCTGTGTGTGCTTTCAAACATGTCCTGGTTTCTGTCAGATCAACGTCTGATATGTTAACCCTGAACCCTGACCCTGTTTCTAACATGAATCTGAATGAACAAATGATGACGGCCCAGAAGCACATGCAACATGTCTCACATAAGAAATCAGGACGTGCACGCTAACACATCTATACACCCTAACTTGTAGTTTAAGCTTTTGCAATATACATGTAGGCATGTGTGTAAGTAACCTGGTAACACCTATTTCAGCATCTCTGATATATTCTCTGCACCATTGCACCTTATCACCTCTTATTTCGACTGTATAAGTCAATCCTTGTGTATACATTTGAAGATTGTTGTGTTGAGGGTGTTATTTTATGTTAAGTACACAGAGAATCCATGAAACCGGAGTCAAACTCCATATATGTGCAAACCTACATGGCCAATAAACATGATTCTGATTCTGATATAAATGATCAAATCTGTCAAGTATTCTTGTATTCTCGTTTATTTTTTAATTCCAGACATTTTCCCAAGTTGTGTTAAGAAACAAATAATAAAGATAATTTACAGCCTGAATCAAGCACCAGACCAACTTACATTGAAAAGAGAATTAAATCTTAGCAACTCATTTAAAATTGGGCCTGTATGGAAAACCCTCGCTCTTATGCACGCTCATAATAATAATGATAATTACATAGTGCTTTTCTAGACACCAAAAGCGCTTCACATTGAAGGGGCTAACTTACTTCAACCACCATTTTCCTGTCCCGGAAGTTGTACAACAGCAGATGGGGAGTTATCATGAAGCCAAGTTTCTGATGAACAGAGGAGTTGGACTCGAATAACATATGATTTATCTGCTCACTTTTGGATTTTAAGCTTCGTATATGTAGGTGTCCACCTTATATACCCTTTGGCTTTGCTCTTGGAACCCAAATAATTCTCGCGTTGTTTACCGTTAAAGACTTTCCACTTCCAGTTCATTCATACACGCAGGCACACACCATACACACGCGCAAACACACTCTTTTCGCTTTTTGACCTATCCATTTTATAAGACTTCCTGCACTTTCCACAGGTCTGGTTCAGCAATCGAAGGGCGAGGTGGCGCAAACAAGCGGGAGCAAACCAGCTAGCAGCGTTCAATCACTTGTTACCAGGCGGATTTCCTCCCACAGGGATGCCCACGCTACCGACGTATCAGCTCCCCGAGTCCAGCTACCCCACAACCACACTATCACAAGGTACGTGCAGCGCTTTACCTTTTTAACACAACGGACCAAAGCAACAAAGCCTGACTTGGTGGTGATGCTTGAATAAGAATGATAATGATGATAATAATAATAATAATCACAGGGTATTCAATGAAGGTTTGTAATGAAATAATGTTCCATGACTTTTGCATGGATATACACAAAAGCCATTGCTCATAGAAGGTCATGTTTTCCAGTATTAGGTATTGGTGGAAGCCTCACCAGTCTCTAAATGGACCGGCTAACGTTTAGCTGGTCCCTGAACCGACCACCCGAACTCTGAGCACTGATGTGCAATTTCAGTGTCTTAAAATATGTAGAGATGGAACTTAAACTACAGAAGGCCCGTTTGGAAGCTGACCTAGCAGTGGAAAAGGTCCGCATAGAAGCCACCCTAGAGACTCTTCAAGTAGAAAAGAAAACAGATGCTGCACGGATTGAAGCAGAAATGCTGGAGTCAGGTTTGATGGACCAAGACCATCAGTCACGTAGCAGTAGAGCCTCTAATCATCTCTCACCCCAGACATGACTTCAGCGTATAGAACACTATGTACTGGACCAGGCCAGCCTCAAGTCCAACCCATTCAGCTCACATGCCTCACCTTATCATGAGCTCCAAGTCACAAGTCACACCCAGCAGCCCGCTACATCCATCCCACTCTACAGACCCCTTCCCATGAAAATGGAGCTGCTCTGGCAGAACGACAGAGGAACGGACAAGAGAGATCAACAACGACCCCTCAGTGATCCTAATGATAACCAGAACAGAGCGGTCAGCCCAGGCACCCCTGACACCTCCACCACTAATGACCTCTTCAGGTTTCTTGCACAGAGCCAGTTGGTGACTTCAGGGTTGACCAATTTCGATGACAAGCCAGAGAATTACTGGGCGTGGACGTCCACCTTCAACGGAGCCATCACAGGCCTGTGCCTGTCAGCGGGAGAAGAACTTGATCTTCTCATCAAATGGCTTGGCAAGGAGTCTTCGGAACAGGCACGGAGGCTCAAAGCAGTAAACATCCGACACCCTCAGATCGGCTTGATGATGGCCTGACAGAGACTGGAAGAATATTATGGCCCACCTGAGGCAATCAAAAGGGCTCTCTTCAATGAACTTGGAAGAGTTTCTGAAGGTGATGCAGAAAGACCTGTACAAGCTCCGCGACCTGGGTGACCTGCTCCTAGAAGTGGAAGCCACAAAGAGGGATGGCTACTTACCTGGCCTGTCTTACCTGGACACCTCCAGAGGAGTGGCTCCAATTGTCAACAAACTTCCATACAATCTTTAGGATATATGGGCATCATTTGGATCCACGTACAAGCAACAAAACAATGTGGCTTTCCCTCCATTCACTGTGTTTGCTGACTTTATCCGCAGAGAAGCCAGAGTAAAAACAGATCCCAGCTTCAACCTCCCACCATACCACGCAGCACCTGAAAGGAATGAGAGGTCAGGCAGACAAGGGAAGACAGCTATATCACTACACAAGACACAAGTGTCTTCTACAGAGAAAAGACCTGCCTAGTCAATGTTTATCCTGAAGGTCCAGAAGGATGTATGCCATCCTGGACGAGCAGTGTAACCGTTCCTTGGCAACACCGGAGTTCTTCAGTATCTTCAAGGTAACGAGTAGTCCATCGCCGTACACACTCAAGACATGTGCAGGACTCAAGGAGACAGCTGGTAGAAATGTCTGGGGCTACACGGCGGAGTCAGCAGATGAGAAGTACAGTTTCCCTCTCCCCACACTACTCAAATGCGATCAGTGGACCACACTCTCATCCCCACAGTCGCACACTTGATCTATATTGCTCACTCCTTTGCTCTGCCTGCCCAAGAGGGCAGCTGCCATGGATGGCATATCTGTCAAAGAGGCCCCTCAGAGGAGGAGCTGGATAGAGCCAAGATCCTTGTGATGAAGAGTGTCCAACATGAGCACTATGCTGAAGAACTGAAGGACATAGCCTCCAAACAAAGTCTTCCCTCTCGGAGTAGTCTGCTGAAGCTAAACCCTATCGTCGACAACCATAGGATCCTCAGAATTGGAGGCCGCACAGCTCAGTCCAAGCTAGCAACTGAAGAAACAAGCCCCATCATCATCCCAGGTCTTCATTACCTCATGACCCTGCTCGTGCGACATCACCACAAGGCCATAAAACACCAAGGGAGGCACTTTACAGAGGGTGCCGTCAGATCAGCTGGGCTCTGGTTGGTCGGAGCTAAAGGATGTATCAGCAGCCTTCTCTTCAAGTGTGTCACCTGCAAAAAGCTTCACGGGAAGACAGAACACCAACAAATGGCAGATCTGCCTGCCAAGCATCTCCAAGTAGCCCCTCCGTTCACCTATGTCGATGTGGATGTCTTTGGACCATGGGATGTTACCTCATGTCATACCAGGGGAGAATATGCCAACAACAAAAGATGGGCTGTCATGTTCTCATGCTTGTGCACAAGAGCTGTGCACATCGAAGTAATAGAGACTATGAGTGCCAGCAGTTTCATAAATGCCCTGAGAAGGTTCTTTGTCATCAGAGGCCCAGCGAAACAAATACACTCAGACCAAGGCACTAACTTCATCGGTGCCTTCAGAGAACTCAAGATGGATAAACCAAGCTCCAGCTCAGAGACCGTGGAGAAGTATCTCCAGCAGCACAACTGTACCTGGGTATTCAACCCACCCCACTCTTCTCACATGGGGGGCACATGGGAGCGCATGATTGGAATCGCCCATCGCATCCTCGACTGTATGCTCCTTCAAGGTGGATCATTGCGTCTCACACATAACGTCCTGACTACCCTAATAGCTGAGGTTACCGCAGTCATGAATGCTAGACCCCTCGTCCCAGTGTCCTCAGACCCAGAGTCTCCTCTCATACTTTATCCAGATATGCTCTTGACCCAGAAGACATGCGTTTCCCCTCCCCTCCATGTGACTTCAAGGCAGGAGATCTCTTCAAGGAAGAATGGAAATGGGTTCAGAGTCTAGCAGACATCTTTTGGAGCAGGTGGCGAAAGGAGTATCTCCACACACTTCAAAGCCATCGCAAGTGGCAGGACAAGAGGCCAGACCTCCAAGTAGGGGACATCGTCCTAATGAAGGACAGTCAGGCCAAAAGAAACAAGTGGCCTATGGCTATGGTTGTGAAGACGCTTCCAAGTCAGGATGGGATGGTGAGGAAAATAGACATCAGAGTCATCAAAGAAGACACCCAGAAAGTCTTCTCCCGCCCAGTTTCCGAAGTGGTCCTCTTGCTTTCTACAGAAGACTGATTAGTAGTTTTGGGTTTATTTTGGCTCTTTAAAAGACCCCAGGCAGGGAGTGTTCTGGACTCTGTTAGTCATTGTTTAAGATGAGTCCTTGATTCTGTCGACGGACTTTTATTTTGAAGTACTTCCTTCGCGACCGACAAATTGTAATCAGGAAGGGTTATACTGTCTTACCAGTGTATCGTGCATGCCGCAAAAGGTTATCCGCCATCCTTGATTCTTATATCTTGATACACGCAATGTTTGTATGTATTTCAGTTTATGTGGCCTATATTTACTACAGCATTACAAAAGTCTACCCCATTCATCTTTCGTTGTATCTGTAGTATGTTATGCCGGGTTGGATTGTGCTAGTTTGCTATGTGTTAGCATGTTCCCTTTTGCTAGTCATGTACTACGTTATACCTATCTGTATATTGGCTAGTCTACAGCTCTTATTTCGTGTACTAAGGCACTCTTATTTGTACTTTTGATATGTCTTATCTGTTCATATTGTGTACTTACTTTGTAGTACCTTCAATTTTGTAACTGCGGTGTTATATTGTGTTTGTATATTTCAGTTTCACCTTTTGGCAAGTAAACATCATAAACTTCACTCCGCCTCCTGAAATGATTGATTGCTGAAGAGTTTAGCTGACTGGATAGTTGGGTTATTGCTCAGATCCTTCGAGACCAGTACAGACCTCAATAATATTTCTGTTGACATTTAATCCTATTCCAGGTGTTATCCGTGGCTGGGAAACTAGTCTATAAAATTCTAGGTTTTCCAGGATGCGTGGGAACCCTGTTTTCATTCATGTCAATCCTTTACACTTACTGATGACTGACAAATCACTTACTGATGTCCAAATCATTGTAGTGAACCCCACCAATCAAGTCCTGCACTTAGGTGAATTCAGAATAATAACTTGTACGTTTCGACAGATCCTGTTTTCATTTTATTGATATGGTAAAAATGCAGATGATTGCATATCTGGTGAGATATTTGGTTAACTTATAACCTCAATAATATTTTTTAACACACCAGCAGCCATTCTACTGTTGAATGAATGATGTAAGTTGACTATGCTGTCAAAGGGGTGTCCAGGTAGTGTGATGGTCTACTCCGTTGCCTACCAATACGGGGATCGCCGGTTCGAATCCCTGTGTTACCTCCGGCTTGGTCGGGTGTCCCTACAGACACAATTGGCCGTGTCTGTGGGTGGGAAGCCGGATGTGGGTATGTGTCCTGGTCGCTGCGCTAGTGCCTCCTCTGGTTGGTCGGGGCTCCTGTTTCAGGGGGAGGGGGAACTGGGGGGAATGACGTGATCCTCCCATGCGCCATGTCCCCCTGGGGAACCTCCTCACTGTCAGGTGAAAAGAAGTGGCTGGCGACTCCACATGTCTCGGAGGAGGCATGTGGTAGTCTGCAGCCCACTCCGGATCGGCAGAGGGGGTGGAGCAGCGACTGGGAACAGCTCGGAAGAGTGGGGTAATTGGCAAAGGTACAATTGGGGAGAAAAAGGGGGGGGAAACAAAAAAACAAATATGCTGTCAATGTTAGATAAAGAAACCATATCATCTATTTCGCTGTGCGTGCTGCAGCCAAACTGGATTCTGATCAGATGTGAACATTTCCTTTCAGACGGGAGTGGCACGGTCCACCGTCCCCAGCCCTTGCCGCCGTCCACCATGCACCAGGGCGGTCTGCCCAGCGCAGACAGCAGTTCGGCTTACGGCCTCTCCTCCAGCAGACACGGCTTCTCCAGCTACCCCGACACCTTCATGAGCTCAGCGGCTCCGAGCAACCACGTCAACCCGGTCAGCAATGGCCTCTCTCCACAGGTCTGTCCACATTGGTCCCTAGTACGCATAACATGAACTTCTATGCAGTGTACTGGCGTAGGCGTGAGTCACGCATGACGCCCGCCGTGTGTGGGTGTTTTCTGCCTGTTTGTGTGAGCAGCTTGGCTCATTGTGACGCAGCCGTGCTTGCGTGCTTCACAACAGGCCTCAGTTGCGTTTTGACACAGTTTGTGGATGTTGGCACGCCTTCTCTTTGGCCCCCACACACCCCGACAAATATTGTCCTAACCTCATGGAATAGATGAGACTAATCGCAGCAAAGTCAGTAAAGCGCTGCACTTACACACCAATATCCCCCTTGCTCACAGGGGATTTGGAGTGATATCGTTTCACAATTAATTTCATCCCCACTTGAGTCTCTCTAATTAACTTGATTGTTGGAGACGATGGTTCCAGATGGATTCCAGCTTGAACTTTTAACAGAACAAAAAAAAAATGTTCGATGGGGGGAATTATCTTGGATTCTTTATGGGGGAAACAATTCAAATAAAAACGTGAGGGGGGGAAAAATAATAATCTTTCTTAACTAATGAGTGTGATCCCGAGGATTCATACGGTGTCGCTCAGAGTCGTATTTTGCAATTAGCAGATGTTTCTGTCAATGCAGACAGCTCTAATGAATTGTAGCTGATACCCTGGTGCCTTGCCCATCCGAGTTAGGACTTGTTTGGTTTGGAAATCACTCATTTACACAATGAGAGACAGAATAATATCATGTTTTCACTGTTAATTCCTCCTCTGAGATGTGTATATATACCGAGAGCTTCATCCAGTTTCTGAGCGAGGAACGATTCAGCGCTCTTTCTGCTCATCATCGTGTGATTTAATGTAGTTTTGTTCAATGAATACATTTGCAAAACATTAAGTGACTTTTTCATGGCCTGTCTGGTCGGTCAGGTAGCTCGTTTTTTTGCTCCGGGTTTTAGTGTTTGTATTGAAATTCGGTGATATTGATATTCTGTTTTGCTCCAGTTAGGCTCATTCGTCCCCGCTTTCTCTATATCCGAGAATTCCTCACAAAAAGGGGGAGAATTATAGCCCATATTTTCCTGCGAGTATTGCTCGAGGTATGGATGAAAGTCCTATCTGGAAAACTGTTGCTTCCTCATCGAAGTTTGTTTTCACGGGGCACCATGCTGTTTGCGTTGGAAAGCTGACACATGCGTCATGTGTTACTTCTTTCGTTTCTCAACAATGCTGGAGAGCAGTGGGAAAGGTAACGCAACGGGACTCTAAAAATCAGCCGGTGCCAAAGTCAAAAGAATGCATTTCCTCTCATTCGCAAACGGTTGCTGGCATTTGTGCATGCACGCATCTGTGTTCGCCTGCGCATTTGTGTGTCCGAGTGGACGGGAGGTGAGGGGAGCTCGCGGTAACATCCTATCGTGGTCCTCCCGACATTAACCAGTGAGGCTTTCCTGGTTGGAGTGGTGTTCCCAGCAGCCGGAGACTGGAGGACTGGCTGGTATCAATGCACATCACTGGGCCAGGAAGAAATTATATGCAATTACTCACCAAAACTGGGCAGTCCAGCCCACCCCGAGCAGCAAGATCTTCCTAACAGGCAGAAAATAAGATTGAAATGGTGTTTAAAAAGAGTTGGAAAATGAAATTCAATGCCACATTTGTTCGCAATTACCCCCTCGTTCACACATATTTCATTGGGAGGTCTTTTTTTATATCCTCAACGACCCCCCCCCCAACACACACACAGATACACTCCCCCGCCCCCCGCAGTAAATACTTCCTCAAAGCTGATTGGAAAACGGGTGTTACTTCCTTCTTCCTTTGCCCCCCCAAATGAAAAGAAAGAGTTAAGGATTTGGTGACAAAAAAGAGATTTTCTCTTGTACTGGAGAGTTGGAGGATAACAGAGAGGTTTTTTTTTCCTGTTCTTTTTTTTACCACCGTTCCTCCTGTTTGATTGTTAATCATGGCGGCGGGGCTTTGGCTCTTAATGCTCCTTGCCGCAATATACCACCCTGCATAAATACAGGGGACATGGCCGGATTTCTTTATTACTGACACTCCTCGATCCCCCCCCCCCCCCATGTTGCCCTCTCTTCTTTTGGAGGAGGAATGATAAAATAACACGCCGGGCCTGCTTTACATTAGGGATTACTAGACAGCCCCCATCAACCCGACCTACAGGGAATAAAAGATTCATCTGTTATCCTCACTTACATTTTGCATACATGTATCTTAGTGTATTAACGATGACTCCCCCCCCCCCCTAAATTCAATTTCCCTCTGATTGAGAAGAATACAGCGGTGAAAAACATTACTGTAAACCGTCTCTTGATGGATTTCACTGCGTGCTGGCAGGGATTTGATCACACACACACACACACACACACACACACACACACACACACACACACACACACACACACACACACACACACACACACACCAATATGTCAAATATCACATATGTTGGATAATAGAACAGATCATTCATTAATTTACCAATAATGGCATGAAAAGGGTGTGGGTTTTTTTTTAGTTTTTTTTTTTTTTTGCATGAGCGCGTGTCCACATACAATGTGTATTTCACATGAAATACACTTAATGTAAAGGATTTGCACGGCACCATTTCCCTGTTTTAGTCCATCTTCAGATCAAAATGATAACCGTTTAATTAGCCAAATAAGTTAACAAACGTAAACAATTTGACATGATTGTGGATGATTTTTCACATTAAGATCGGACCGGACGCACAACGGCGACATACAAACACGAGAAGCTGGGGGGAAAACAAGCGGCGTAATATCGAGAGCCAACCCGTGCAGACGTAGAGATTTGAGACATGGTTTGTCTCGTTTATACAGACTGTACTTGGAGCCAACTGGACTCTCTTTGTCCTACCTTCCAGGCTCCCTTGAATCTCTCCAGTCCCCCCCCCTCCCTCCCCCATCTCCCCATCTCAGTCCATCACTTCCTCACTCTGGTCCTCTTGCTTTAATCCTATTACCTTCTCATAGCGGGAAAAATTCATGTGATCCCCCTGCAAAGGCCTCGGCTTTCGCAGGCCTGCCCTCCGCACCAGCACGCACGGCAGACACGGTGTGCACGCCGTCTGTATTCGGAGGCTGAAGGCACTTCATGGTCCGCCCTCGACGCCCCCAGTCAGACAGAACCGGCACCGTCTTTTTAGCTTTTAGAGGAAACTTTTTGGATTAGGTATCAAAAAATGATAAATTGTTTGTGTGTGCGTGTATACTCATGTATGTGTTCACGCGTATGCAGATTCTCTTTCTTGTTTAATAAACCCCAGCTAAACCCAGGCACTGCCTGGGGACTGGGGGAACAGCTGCCAGAGAGGACTATTTTTTTTGTACAGCGTGATATGTTTATGGCGGTTGCTCTTATTGTTTCCCAATTTTGGTAAAAGGAAACGGTCTCAAGCACACTGTGACATTACCGCATATCCTCCTCAAAGGCTCACCTCTATGCCGAAGCGCCGCTTTCTAAGAATTGAGATATGCTTCCTGATGTGTTGCTTGGTTTATTTGGGTATTGTTGCTTTGTGGTAAAAAAAAAACAAAAAACAATCATCACGAGGAATGCTTTCTCGTCGTGTCGAGTCTTTCTCTGCTTTGCAAAGGCAGAGGCGAGCACAATCTGAGCACTTTCCCTGCAAACAAGCCCAGATTTTGGCCCCTTGTGCAGATTATTAGCTTGCCTTTGTGTAGATTAACCTTGAGCGACTGTTCATCCTTCCATTTTGCTCGTCTGAAAGTCACGCCGGTTTTGTGACAGTGCTGCGGCAGGCTCGGCGTGTACGTAGCGCAGGCTTCATCACCACCTTCTAAACTGTAGCAAGTGCAAACATGCTAATAACACCGGATGCACCGTGCAAAATCGACATCTGCTCTACAGATCCATGCTAGCTAGCATTCATCCGTTTCCATTCTTTTCTTTTTTACCCTCTTAATTCAAGCCCGAGTCTGGTTGCGTGTACATCAGCTGTCATGTGTTTTCTGTCATTTTCATCTGGGCTAAACATACTGTCTGTAGTGAAATTCCAATGACTGCCGCAGCCTCACCTATATAACTGAAACTAGCGTGCTATGTACAGGCTTCTGGCACTGCTGGCTCTTACATCTATTTCTATACATTCATACCAACAAGGAACATACTAGTTGATTGTAGGGGAAATCTCATTGGCTGATATACGGGCACGTTTTTATTCAAAACCAGCACTCAGTAAATCCACTTATATGAGATAGTACTCATTCATTGGTTGAAATACAGAGAGAGGCTTGTTGGATTGAGTACAATGCATTTTTATGTGTATTGCATTCACTATGTATTTTTAATGGCGTCGAGTCCCTGCTGAAGCATCCATTTTGTGGGATCGCTGCTTCTGACCCCCTCATCACATTCCCATCTGCTTATACAAAGCAACGATGTAGGGTGAATTTCCTTCGACTTCAGAATAGCGTGCGCGGGGGGGGGGGTATACATAGCATGTGCTCGTCATTCAAATTGAATTCAATTGAAAACCAGTATATTGCGTTTCAAATCATACGTGCCATTTTTTTTGCCTCCTCCTTTCACACAATATATGCAAAAGAATTAGACCCCGACTTGAAATGTGGAAAGCGAGTGCAAGGAGGCAGCCGAGTCAAATTCTCGCTGAATGAAGAAAAAAAAAGAAAAAGCAAAGTGACAATATACCATCCCGGAGATGGCGAGGCATACTGGGAATTTAAACAGTCCTCCTTTCACCACGGCACTATCACTGCTGTTACCAGCTCCCCTACCCCCTTTTTCTCTTCTAGGCTTGGCAAAATAAAGCTGGCTTCATTTAAACCACACTATTTTTGACAAATACCATAAATCTATTTTGCTATTTTGAGCCTACTCAGTGGTGAGATCCCAACCCGCCCCCCCCCGTGAATATTGTCAGTCAGACAGGCAGTGATGTCAGACCAGTAATCCCCTTCTGTCAGAACAGAGAACTTGTTGACCTGCTGTTGATAAAGAAACAACTATTTCACACAGCGAACCCAACAAATCAACTCATCATGGAAGTAAAGGGATACATTTAAAGGGACGGGGGCGGCGGGGGGGTATCCCCCCTCCTCTCTCTCTCCTCCCCTCGTTCCCACTGCAGTTGGTTGGTGAGAGGAAGATTTTGTCTTTCCGAATGGCGGGGCTTTCTCACTCCGCTATTTGATGTCGGAGGAAGCGAGTGGGAAAGCGACACAAAGCGTGCGTGTGCGTGTGTGTGTGTTGGGGGGATAGGCAGGATTTTAGTGACTGGAGAGCAGGGTTGGGTGGTTGTGTGTGTGTGTGGGGTTGCGGGGGTGGTGGTGGTGGGGGTGGGGGTATGGGGTGGGGGGGGATCAGAGCTGCTGAGGCGCTCCCTAGCTTTCTCCCTTTGATCCATATCCCCAGGCCTGCCTGCGCTGCTCTGCGCTTGCTAACTCAGGCCTCCGCTAGTGATTCCTGACAACTGTCGGACTGAGATAAGATGGGGGTGGGGGTGTTGGGGGGGCATTTAGGGGTGTGGGAGGAGTGTGTGTGTGTGTGTGTGTGTGTATTTGGGGTCGCCTCTTCTCCCAACGCCCCCTGCGCCACCATTTACTTCAATTAACACCGTCACATCTTTTAAAAACACAAACCAATGAGCGAACACAGAGGAATTTATATTGTCCTGAACACAGGCGGCGTTTACCAAATATAACGGGGAGGGGGGGGGGCTTTGGGGGCTTCTCTCTCTCTCTCTCTCTCTCTCTCTCTCTCTCTCTCGCTAACCAAAAAAAACAAAAAAACAACCGCATCCCCCTTGTCCCATTCACTTAAGACATGACAGTGTGCACCTGAATGTCAATGAGTGTTGCGCCTCACATAGGTCTCCAGTGCTATTAAAACTTGGGGTATTAAGCCCCCTTTGATTGGGCATGCTGTCAGCTGGCAGGCTCCCATGTCAACAAATCAGAAAGGATGAGCGCATATATTTACATCTCACGCATACTTAGATACACTGTGTGTGTGTGTGTGTGTGTGTGTGTGTGTGCGTGAGAGAGAGAGAGAGAGAGAGACCACAAGGACGGGGCGAGGGAGGGTTTATATACTTGTTAATTAGAAATCACCCCGAAATACAGATTGTGTTTCAGTTTGGCAAGAAGGGATGCGAGGAGCTGTTGTAGGAAATTAAATAAATAAAAGACGAGACCCTGCTTGAGAGGCTGCCAAGGAAATCAGAGGAATTTAAATCATACCCACTAGTGGAATGTTTATAGAATAAATCGCCCGCCCCGCCCCCACCCCCACCATGCCCCCCCCCCCAATCTGAGCCCGCTGGTAGCAAGGTTCAGTGGCTACAAAGTGTCAAAACCCTTTCAGTACGGGCTGAGGCTGCTGACAGCAGACGCGCGAGTTAAAAAAAAAAAAATCACACGTGCGATTCCTGAAATGTGAATTACTTCACTCCTGTAGTAACCGCTTTAACCAGTCAAACGGTCTGCTTGTTAATAATCACCGCCCAGGACACAGTTTTCAGTAGGACATGTCCAATGTGTAAATGTCTGAGTCCGTTTTCTAGTTCCTGTTTAGCCTAAATCAAGCAGATACCAGAAGCCATTTTGTAAGTTTTTTTTTTCTTTCTTCTTCTTCTTCTTTGTAAGGTTACAGTCAAATTCATCACTGGAAAAAATACATTTTCTATGTAAATCCCTTTCGCTCTTTTTGCGCAAATGTTTTATCGATTTTTCATTTTGCTCATGCGTCTGACTCCATCGCCGTCTCTCCTTTACATTTCCTTACCATTTAGTCGCACATCTCTTGCCTCCTGATAGTAACAATAACAGTGATAATATGACTAACAATAACATATTTTATTTAAAGCACCATTCGAAACACCTCAACCCCCCCCCCATGGTTTGTCACTGTCTCCTTCTGTCCAACTTGCTCCCTCACTTCCCCTCCTGGGTTTCATTTCTCTCCATCTCATCCTCCGTTCCTCTCCTCGTGCCCCCCCCCCCCCACCACCACCCCACCACCCAAAGAAAATGGGGGGGGGGCTGTATTCCTCCAGATGAAAGGCCGCGGTGGACAAGTAAAAATGCTATTTAAATGCAAGGCCATTTGTGTGCATGTGAGAGATACTTTCCCCGGCCAATGGGGAGCTGTTGCATTCAGCGAAAAAATAGCCAAAGATGAGGGAATGCGAATTACATTTATCTTGCGGAGGCAGCCAATATGACTTTCACTAAATCCCAGAAGATGAGGATTTAAGTGAGAGGCCCTGAAGGAGACCACTGCGTACAATCTGAGGATCCTATACATGAGAGTGTTAGCTCTATTTCCCTATTAAAAATCTAGGGCATCTTCTTAGCCTGTATCTCCAATACTGATCACACAGGCACTGTTATATATTCACAACACTTTCAGAAGGGATTTGATAGAAGTGTGTTTGCAGTTTATCCACAGGGAAATTCACTCCAGTGGTTATATTATTTATTCTTTGGGTTCTTTTGTATTCGAGAGTGTTTTTCCTCCAAGCCAGAGAAAATATCTATCATATCAGATTGAATGATCAAAAAATTGCCATTGCATTCTTATGAAGTGGGGGAAAATCCCCTTCTGTGTTATCATTATACCTATTTTTTACTCTTAGTATACTCCGGTATAGTATAATGCATACTGCGAACACCAAGTACAGTATGGAATTGTTTGCTGAATTGTACGATTCAGCATTTTAAGTCACTTGGTTTAGTCTTACATTTACATTTCCGTGACCAAAGCATGGCTTCTTTTGCAGCGGTGGGCTCGCCACGTGCGCCGGTCCCATTGTCACAAGTGTCATGCGTGCTCGCCAATGGCTGTCTATTTGTGGCTGGGGAACCTGATGTTCACAGCAAAGTTCAGAGGTCAAGTGGTCGTGCAGTCTGATCTAGTCAGCCATGTGTGTGCATCAGACACAGGGGTGAAAGGTCAGACCGTGTCCATGTGCTTCCTCTTGGTTCTAGATACCAAGCTGACAGATGGAGGGATGTGATTTATGTAAGGTAGAAAATGCACGATAAAGAAGGCTTCAGATACCACTAAGGATTTTTTTTTAGTTTGTATTTGAAAATACAGGATGTAGCAAAAAAAATAAAAATAATCTGCATGAACAAAAAAAGCGTTATTTCAAGACACTTTTTCTGACATTTGTTGGGAGCAGAGCGCACCCGAGGACAGAGCTGTGCTTGGTGAAGTTGGATTTAACAGTCCGCTATAATAACAATTTGATGTTTTACTGAACCATTTAGGGGAATTATTGTTTCATTCGCACCCCTCCATAGAGAGATTAGAGGGGTCTTCGAACACAACTCTGCCCCGACAAGTTGCGGGGAGACTAGTGTCCTTCACAAAGATCATTTACATAGACTAGATAGAAGAAGAACAAAACCTCGGCTCCTCAGCTGAAGGGCCGAGTTGAGCAAACTGCTTGGTCACCTATACAGCTTTGACCGTTATACACCATAAAGGTTTTGTAGCAACATCAATATTTGGTGAAAGTTAAAATGGTGGATGTAATGCTTTTAATGTTTGTTGGCTTTGATTTATAGTTGTGGACTCTGGTTTTGGGCTCATGTTCCCTCTCTGTCTTTCTTCTTCAGCACCTCTGCTTTGTTGCTACTGTACAGTTTATTTGGCTTCTCTCTCCCTCTCTCTCTCTCTCTCTCTCTCTCTCTCTCTCTCTCTCTCTCTCGCCCTCTCTCTCTCTCTCTTTCTGTCCGTCTGTGTCTGTCTTCCTCTCTCCCTCATTAGCCTGGATGTGATGCAGGCAGGTCCCCAGCTGGCTCCCAGTAACAGCGGCCCAGTGCCTGTCAGTCTCCAGCTGAGAGCCATTTCTGTTTACTTACATGTCATTACGGTCAGGAGGTGCAGATATTAACACTGTCAAGAACTATTTGACCTGACATTCTTCACTGGGCCAACTCCCCGCTGCGTTCAGTAAACAGTAACCAACCCACCCCACTCCTCCTCACTCCTCGCCACCCCCCCACCCCCCGTCATCTCGACATCACCCACCTCGCTAGTGAACGAGCTCAGTTTCTTAGTGTTGTCAACTCTGGTGCGTCCTGGGAAACTACTTCGGGGTTAAATCATTAAAGGCTTCCATTTCAGAGGAGCGGGGCAGGATCAGAGGAGAATGAGGTGAAGGCTTGGAGGCTGGGGTGATGGCGTGAAGAACAAGGGGTTGTTTGTGAGCCGGTGTGTTCGATATTATTCAGTGAGAAATAAAACAGAATACCCCCCGTTAACCCTGGTGAAATTAGTTGGCATTAATTCATGTCTAAGAGGTGTGAGGAGGGGTAGAAAGGACCTCCGAGGCAGAAAATACAATGCACTGTCCAAGGGGGATCTCATGATGAAATAAGGGTCACACAGAAAGCAATTCTTATATGTAACAGCTTCTGTGTGAGCATTACTTCATCAGTAAACTTCACTTACAGCTAATTGCAAAGCAGTTCCTTTTTTCCATTTTGTTGTTATTGAATAAGACAATCTAAAGAAACATAATTTCTGGTCTGAAATGCAACTTCTGTTTGTTTGTGTCTGTAATTCCTCTGTGCATTGTAAGACCAAGAACGTGGTCTTACCGTAAAAAAAGGTATATGTGAGCTACCGAAAAATGAGATCTAGGATTTGAATTAAATATGCAGACTCCATCAGATGCTGCTGCTTGCAGATATTTACTAAGGCTGATCTTTGTGTTATCTCTGAGTGCATCCATCTGTCTCCCTCGCTATGTGCTATGAAGTGTGCATGGCCCCCAGCCGATCACAGCGACTGTGCCTGGTGTCGTGCTTTACTAACACGTTGTGAGAGGCGACAGCTTGTTTGATTGCACGCTAATCGCTGTCATCTGGGCCCGCCTTGTTGTTGCCCAGTTCCTGTCATTGCCAATCAAATGCCTAATTTGAATCAATTAAAGACTTCCATACTGAGCCCCCCCCCCTTTTCACTCTCCCTCTCTCTGCTTCCCTCGCTTGCACCTAATATTCAAGTTTGCTCACAACTACTCCAATTCATCAAGTGTGCTAAGAAGGGCATGTCGGCAAACCTCCCTCTCCTGGGTATCTTCATGCACCGGGGTCTAATGAGAGATGTAAGGGGGCAATAGGGCCCCTCACTTCTTCTGTTTTCCCTTGGGTGCATTATACAACATTAGCTTTTGACTAATGCATAATTTATAATGTATCAAACATAATTATCATGTATATGCTTGATCATATTAATAACATGCAACATATCACAGAGACAACACCAGCGTAGTATAATGGGGGCTTCAGCCTACTTACATGCTTTAGTTACCTAGCATGAAGCTACCATGTCACATGTTTTGACGCTTGCTTCTCTTACTGTCACATTTCATGAAGCCAACATGTTTGCATGAAAAGTAAAACATTTTAAAGCGATGTTGTTCAGTTTTCTCATGTTACCAGTTACCACTTTTATTTCAAAGCTGCACTCCTGAGTAGAAGATATTGGAAGCACAGAAAAAAATAATTGTTTTGAAATAAGTTTTTTTTTGTTAGTAAGCTACCTTCTACCACTGCTATCATGGCCCAACAAATAAACTGCTTCCAAAATGTGATTATACTGATAACAAAATAGTGACGTTAATATCCAGGCATAAACATATAATCTAATTTCTTTCAATTAAAAGTACAACGAGTATGATTTGTCGGTTGCGCTTTGTAAACGCATTCGAAGTTGGCCCCGCCCCCCGGCTCAACGTCACCAGAAAGACACGCCCCCTGACCGCAGCAGCCAGAACACATCCCAGTGTACAGGCCAACTCTGCGTCACCCTTCATTCCCGTCCTCTCCTTCTGCGCTCGCCGGTGGGGGAAAGCCAACCCCAGATTCCCCCTCATTTTGGAACGAGATTTGTCCCCTTGGCGTTTCGCCTCCCTATATTTGCGTCTTGGCGGTGTGTCCGCCATTATCGTATGCGGATGCGTGCTTACGATCTCGTTCTGGAGTCCCGCTGCCCAAAGGTCAATGTCCAGTAATGTCCCGAACACAGCAAAATAAGAAAATACAGGCAGAGGACAGGGTCTCTGCAGATACAGACACCCCCCACACGTCTAGTGGGTCATAAGTGATGATTGCAAGGGATTATTTCTGTATGAATCTATAAATTGAATTTTAGGAAAATCCTACCCATTCTGTCTTTAAAGAAATTCTTTTTCCTTTTAATATTTTTTTTATTGCCCTGCTAGCAGTGAAAGTTTGAAACTCCTGTTACAAATAGGTCCTATGAGAAAGTTTACAGGGGAGGTGTCTGGTGGAGCCAGAATCTGTGATGGAGTATTGATGCTGACTCCCAGTGTATGTTATTTGGTCAGTGGTTCCAAATGTACATTAAGGGACAAAGACAATAACGTTCTCAATGATATTCAGGGATAGGAGGAGGGAAACCGGAATGAACTAAAATACAAAGGGAAAGTAAAAGGTGAAAGGAAAGTATAAGAGTAAGGAAAGAGTGCGCAAAGAAATTAATTGTAGGGAATTAGAAAATGCTCCTATCTGCTAACTTTGCTCTCAGCTTGAGAAAACCATCTGGTTAAAACGATAAGTGACGGAAGTGACTCGGCGTACTCGGAGGAGAATCCCCTGCCCGTTGAAGGTGTTAGCAGGACGGTGTCATGTAGCAGCAGGAAGACCTCCTATATTTTCCCGTTCGGTGTTGCATAAAAAAACGTCAGAGCTGAAGGGTTTTACATAAGGCTGATGCTTTTGGATATGGTGTTCGTGCAATCTAACCATCAAAGATATGACTCATTACCTAGCACATTTGATGGCGTGATTAACTTAAGGTCTTCCCTTTAATACGATCAAAGACAATAGCACAAAAAGCCAAGGTCACCGTGTTCAGTCTTTCTATTTAGCATATAGGTTCCGCAGATTTGTTTTCAAGTCCTGTCAGAGCGTGGATACATTTGTTTTTTTCATTGCTGCTTTACATATTTAAATACGTCTTCATGACATTGAATATAATTCTCACCAGTGACGGGGGAGTTGGGATTTTCAGGATTACTGCCTCTGACAAAACCACATCTGCTCTTGGTAGAATGGCATTAGCTGATCTCATAATTACTTCTGATTGCATCAGATAGTCTCCATTCAGTATCGACTTGCCTTGCAATTAATGCCTTCAATTTCATCTGAGACAGTGATGGATCAAAGATTGACACCAGTAACACAGCTGCAGGCGCCGGCTTTTGTATGTGATGCAAGTACCCATGTAAAAAGATAACCCACCGAGTACGTTTTGCGAAAATCTCAGTAAAGATACAGCATATCCGCCAACAATAAAAAAAATTTAAAAAAAAGTCAACTGATATTGTGAGGGAAATCGCAAATAAAATGAATATGCATTTGATGTGTACGATATATTTATCCCGTGGCGTGGTATCGTGAATGAAAACATCAAACGTGTGGAAGAGTTAAAAGGCCTTCCCAGGGGGCTGCTGTTTGGTGAGGGTGTGAGTAATGGGCCTGGTTGTAGGAGATGTCATTGTGCGGCCCTGAGATAACCCTGCACGTCTGGATGCCTCTGTCTTCTCATCTCCACTCTGCTTTACCCTGAAGGCTTTGAAAGACTGGCAAAGCTTATCAACTCACCTCCTGTGTGTGTGTGTTCGTGTGTGTGTGTGTGTACACACAACTACTCACTGCACCAGAGGGGTTAATATAGCTATTTATCCCTTACTCCCTACCAGTCTCTCTATCCTCCTCCACTCCCCTTTGCCTCCAAACAGTCCTTTTGTCATTCTGAGTGGCGAGTTAAGAGCCATATCGTTCAGAATCACCTTTTCGTAGAAATGTATTCCGTAAAAGGACCCAAAAAAAGGAGGTTTTGGATTTGATTCATTCGATCATTTATGAAGTCATTTAGTCGTTTATATATTCATTCTCTGATTTGAATTATCGTTGATTTTTTTTTGGACCCCCGCCCCCCCTTTTCTCCCCAATTGTACCCGGACAATTGCCCCATTCTTCCAAGCCGTCCCGGTTGCTGCTCCACCCCCTCTACTGATCCAGGGAGGGCTGCAGACTACCACATGTTCCCTCCGATACATGTGGAGTCGCCAGCCGCTTCTTTTCACCTGACAGTGAGGAGTTTCCCCAGGGGGACGTAGCGCGTGGGAGGAGCGCGCTATTCGCCCCAGTTCCCTGAACATGTGCCCCGACCGACCGGAGGAGGCGCTAGTGCAGCAACGAGGACACATACCCACATCTGGCTCCCCATCTGTAGACACGGCAAATTGTGCGACCAAGCCGGAGGTAACACGGGGATTTGAACTGGTGATTCCCCGTGTCGGTAGGCCACGGAATAGACCGCTACACTACCCAGATGCCTTAATTATCATTGATTTCTAATGTGTAGTGTGCTCTCTTATCATGTTGTAGATAGAGGTGGATGTGCAGAAGCGAATAATTCAATATGAAACAAGGAAAAATATTTCTGCACTCTATCTTCTATCTATATCTATATAAAAAATACAGGCCCTGCATGTAGAACGCGGTAAATGAAGAGACTGAACTGGTTCAATGATGTGTACCTCATGATTCATACTGTCATCATCATCATCAACTTTAAACGTTGTACCCACATGACCTGATTCAACCTTCTTTGATTTGCTGACCTGGATTATCGAGCATGCGTCAACACACCATCAACTTTCGTTCCTGCAACCCAACAATCACGGTGTCAACACTGCAACGTCTTCAGTATTTAATAGACCTTCGTGTGGAAATAGCCTTTGACATAACTGTGGTGCGTGAGAGAGAAAATATCGTCTGCTATCACAGAGCAAACGACTGCAGAGTTTGTATGTTTGTGTGCTTTGGGTGTAAGTAAACACTGCAGTAGTTTCTGTGAACGCACAAGGACGTGGTGAAATGAGACTGCGAGAGCCGCTGGTGAGTGAAGCTGTGGTGTCATCAGAAAGAGTGGCTTCATTTGATCGATGCCATCTTAAGAGAGCGGCTGCTATCTTCCTGTGCAGATGCAGAACGAGACGCTCCGACGCCTGAGAATGAGAATTAGGAGGGGGAAAAAATGGCCGAGGTTCTTCTGAGAGTAACAAGAAACAAAACACGGCCTAATTGGAACGGTTCGGGGAATTAACGGCACATAAAGGGCAGACTGAGTTGTGCTACTTATTAATCTGAGAGAATACAAATTGTATCCATTTACACTTTTGTGTGTCTACGGGGCCAGGCTGGTTTTTCGAAGTCGAGGGCATTCATCTCTTTCTGTATTGATGTTTATAGAGCAAATTGTCTGATGTGTGCCCAAAGTTGCTATCGTGTATGAAGGAGCAAGTGTGTGTGTGTGTGTGTGTGGGGGGGGGGTGCACTAATGGGGGAGACAAAATGCTTTGCTGCAGGATCCTAGCTTTTTGGGTTGGGGGGGTGCAAAAAAGCACATTATGAGGAATGAGGAGGCAACAGGTTGCATACTATACACTGCTGCGGTACCCATCCATTACAAACATCTTTTTCTCTATCTTTCTAGCTATCTCCCCCATCATCACCCCCCCCTCCTCTTCTGCCCCTTCTAACTCTCCTCTTTATGGTCTGTAATAGTTAGCCTGAGCTTGTCGTGTGAACTGTGTGTGTGAGGAACGGGCTGACAGCCCTCCGTGTGGCCAGCCGCCGTGTGTCAGAGCCATCAGAGGTCTTGCGTGACGAGGGATATATTGATTTCTCAGCAATTAGCAGCGATGGGGCACTCGAATAAGAAGTCAAGGAGACGGCAGCGTGAGAAAACCTTTCACAGCACAGCGTTTAGTTATTTGTACAGCCTCCCAAATCCTTCCCATCGCATTAACACACACAGACACACACTGAGTGCCAACACACACAAACCAGACGAGGCCAGTGCTTTGCCCAATTTGACAGACGATATATTTGTTTTTTTTTGGGGGGGGGGTTATGATTAGTTATTGTCATTCCTAAAAAAACAGTATGCGACCATCAAGTACTGTAGTATCTGTATTTAAGGTGTTAACCATATACATGTAATATAACACAATACCTACATATAAAACATATACATATGTAATGAACAAAGTTGAATTAGCCGTAAGCATTTCGTCTGTATTGTTGTTATTGTGATTATTATTGTAGAGATGCAGCCAAACACTTTTCTTTTTTTGAGTCCAGCAGCTGAAGGTAAGTCTGTCAAACAAATGGGCCACCCTGCTGCTTCATTTATGGAAACTTGTCAAAAATGTTCCTTTGCTTGTTTTCGATTTTATCGATATAAACATTTCATTTTCTCCAGTTGTGGTGGGGTTTCTCTTGCTGTGGTTGCCCACTGATGCTGAATGACGAGCAGTAAAACAACCCAGCCGTGGTAAATGGTAAAATATAAAACCTATACGTTTTTAAATGTGTTCACTCTGTCCGTTCTGCAGAACACCAGGAAGCATTTGAGCCTCGGAAACTAAATAAATAAATAAATAGTGTGCTGGCATTGTAGAACAACCCACAAAAGCCAGCTTTTTTGGTTTTTCAAGAGTTAAGAAACAGCATTATTCTTATAATAATAACCATGTAATGTGTTTTCTAAGTATACGGTGTAATTTGAAGAAGTTTTATGGGCTCTTCGATCACATATACAGGTTGATGTTTAATATTTTTTTTTTAATAAAATTCCCTTGAGCTAAAGTTAGACGGGGTTCAGACCGTTACAGTAAGTAGGTCCGTTGCGTGTGTTGTTGGGAATAGCGGATCCTGTTTTAGCGGCCCCAGAGCCTGAGCTTATGATACTCTGCCAACTCCTTTCTGTCACTCTGTGGAACCCTGGTGCTACCTCTCACTATGCTAGCCCAAATATTTCACCCCATGATCTAAGCGCCTTTAATTGATGTCAATGAGTTTATGCTAAATATGAAGATTTGAATAATTCTCGCTTTCACGCGGCACAATGGCTCTCACTACAGTGACAGGCCACCTCCCTGCTGCCCTGAATAGACGTGTCAGGCTCCTAGAAGGCCCCTCACCTCTTTGCCCACATCGAGCTTTGACATCTCCTGGGGCTTGGGCTTGGGCAGACCCCCTCCACCCCCTCCCTTCCTCCCCCCTCCCTGAGTCTGAACCACCCTCCTGGGGAGAGGCAGGGGCTCAAGGCCCCTTAAACACTTCACAAACACCAGCTAATGCCCTTTCTAGGGCAAAAGAAGGGAAATTATCCCAAATTAAAGAAAAAATGTTAGTGGGGTGAAGAAAGCGGATTACAGCTATTTTACTAAAGAGTTTTTCTCTCTTGGCTATCGTGGAGGAAATTAAAAGAAATGATAAAATAATTCCCTCACAAGGTTGTTTTTTTTCTCTCCAAAGAATTTCATCCTAGAGTCTTATCAATTATTTCAATCACTATCCAAAAAAAGAAAAAGAAAAAGAAAAAAGGAAAACAGATAGATAAAAATAAATGGTGGAAACACGTTGACAAATATATCTTTATATATATCTTACGAAGAACAGTGTGACACCATTAAGTTAATTGGCCCCTCTTTTAAAAAGGAGGGTGTCGGCTTTGGAAAAGGGGGGGTGAACATGGTGTGAGTTTAAATTGGCCGCGCCATATTTTGTACGGTGCTGATAGTTGGCGTTCAATTTCATGGTTAGATGAAAAGAAAAGCAGAGAGTTTGCTGGCTGGGTTGCTAATTAAACATCTTTTAAATGGCCTGACTGCCCTCCGGCAGTTCTGCCCATGAGGAGGGTATTTCCACTGGCCCTCGTTAACTGGAAGTGCCGCATACCAAACTTGTCTTGTCCACAACTCTCTCCGGAGTCATCGGTTGACTGAGCGATGGGAAGACCCTGTGCACAGACCACCTCTATAACAGGCTGAATGAAGGCCTACGCTGTTCACAGAAAAAGAGCGGTGTAGTAAGATTAGCAACACAACTGGACAACGGAAAGCAGTATGAGAATGAAAGAAAGGATAGAAATCTGTGATAATCAAGACATGAAATATAGATATAAATAAAGGCCTCTTCTGTTGCTCTCCCTGAGGTTTCTTCCTATTTTTTTCCTCCCTGTTAAAGGGTTTTGTTTTTTAGGGAGTTTTTCGTTATCTGGCACGACGGTCTAAGGACAGGATGTTGTGTTGCTGTAAAGCCCCTTGAGGCAAATTTGTAATTGTGATATTGGGCTATACAAATAAAAATGACTTAACTTGGCTGAGAATATAAAATAAAAGCACAGTAGTAAGTGCTATTAAGAAAGCCATGTAAAAACAAAACGGTGTTAGGGGTGACATAAGGGGATAGTAATTCAGCTTGGCTAAGATGACTGGTACCACAGAGTCAGTCCGTCGTCACCTTGGTCTTTATCTTTTCCTTTGGAACAGCGGACGAATCCTGGACCAAAGATCTCAGGCGTCCGTATGGCCTCATGAGGACACAAATCCTCTGTGATTTAAGTGGATACCAGACCCGGCTTTGTCTTAGAAATCTTTCATAAATGACTAGTCAGTCTAGTCGGTCCTCTGGCCAGTGAGGCTAGGAAGATGTGTTTGTGTATTTTCCTTTCTAGTCCCTGCAAGTGTGTGAGAAGGTCTAGATCAGTGTTTCTCAACCCAGTCCTCAAGGACCCCCTATCCTGCAGATTTTCATTGTAACCCTGCATAGGTAGCTCTGCTTGTACTTACTCAACCAATCATCTCACAGCACTTAATTATGCAAGGTGTGCAAACTCTGACATTCACTGCTGAATTACTACAAACAGGTACCTATTCAAGGTTGCAAAGAAAATCTGCAGGATAGGGGTTCCTTGAGGACTGGGTTGAGAAACACTGGTCTAGATGATGGCAACTACCGTCACATCACACTGTGACCAAAGTCACATGATTTGTAATCATCACAAAATATTTTATCTTCTCATCATTATAGCAGTAAATCTGGTACCAAATCCCCTGGTATCTGTTTAACATTGTAAAACCGATGCATGAGACTCTCTGTGGTTGCTCTCGGTGAACCCAAACACCCTCCCAAGTCCAACTGACCACACTGTGCCATGGGAAATAACAGCTTTGCCAGTTTTAATATGCAGCCATTCAGTGTACCTTATTTTTTCCTGGACATTTACTGTAGGTGTGCTAGTGTGTGCGTATGAGTATGTGTGTTTTTGCTTGTGTGTCTTTGGAGGCGTGGGTACCTGCGAAGTAGTATTGGGTTGAGTCCAGATAAAGATAACAGCCAGTTTCAAGGGGCTGCTTTTGGTCTTGATTGTATTGCCAGCTCCTCTCACAGCTAATTGGTTTAGCTACACGAACAGCGTATTCACCGGCTGCCCATGGATCAACTGGGCAGCTGTCTGGGGGTCAAGACCCGTGTGTGTGTGTGCGTGACTGAAAAACAAAAGGACAGAAAGAGAGAGAGAGCACATTTTGTCTTTCCAGAGCATGCGTTTTGACTGGCAGGGCTACTTGTAGCAGCTTTCACCCAGTACAGTGTGTAGCTGCACTCTGTCTTGCCGCTAATCTCCAGAGGCATCTAATGGGAACTCTTTATGATCTTTAAACAGCTGAATCATTCATGAAGTTGGCTGGGGAAGTCTAAGAGGTGCCTGGGGTGGTGGGGTGGGTGGGGGCTGTACAGATTAATGCCGGTCCCCAAGCGCTTGTTATGGAGCGGTGCTTCGGGACATGAGGCATCTACGGAGTCCGATGCCCCCCAATATCCACCCCCCTCCCCGCCCCCAGTATACCCCATCCGCCCTACCCATTCTACCGTCCCATCTTTCCCTCGCTTCTTCATGCTGTTACTCCTCTTTAGCACCTCTTTCTGCCGCCTCGTGTCGTATATTCTACCCCTCCTCTTTGAAATTCTTAGCATTTCTTTGGATATACATTTTTTGTACACTTTGCTCTAAAGAGCTAAGATTTACCCGAGATTTACCATTTAATTTTTTTATTGAACAAATAGCAAACACAGACAGAAATATTATAGATAACTGCAACTCAACTCATCAGTAACAATTGCTTCTGTACTGTTTCCCTCACTGATGTAACTGATGGGACAAGAGTCATGGCATTGGTCGTTTGGTAGCTCATGTCTTTGAAAATCTGTGTCCAGTAGTCCTCTGACCCACTCCAACATTTTCTCTTTTTTTTTCATTGCTGCTTTGTGTAGGTGATGAGCATCCTGAGTAACCCCAGTGGCGTTCCCTCGCAGCCGCAGCACGACTTTTCCATCTCGCCACTCCACGCCAGTCTGGACTCCTCCTCGTCCAGCGCCATCTCAGCCAGCTGCAGCCAGCGCTCGGCCGAGGCCTCCATCAAGACAGTGGACAGCCTGCCCTCCTCTCAGTCCTACTGCCCCCCGACCTACAGCACCACCAGCTACAGTGTGGATCCGGGAGCCGCCACCGCTGGATACCAGTACAGCCAGTACAGCCAAAGTGAGTACTGCCAGCGTCGAGTCAAATGGCCTTCTTAGCTCACTTCGGTTCATCTAGTTATGTGAGTGTGAAGCAGATTCGAAAGTGCAAAACAAATTAAAGCTGAGGACTTTGGGGTGTTTGTTGACTTTGCACACCCTTGAGAACAAAAGTGGTGGTGTTTCATGGAAGAACGACTTTATGGACGCAAAGATCTCTGTTCATAGCTAGTGTACTGGTTTTGAAGAGAGAAATGAGAGATTTAGTGGTGTTTTGGAAAAAAACACCTTTTTTTGCAAGCAATGAAGTAACGTATTTCTAATTGTGGCTATGTGTCCAGACTGTATTTAACAAATTGTTTCATCAGATTTCGGGGGAATCTGACCTGAAGAAAAGCATTTATATATCAAATAATTATATAGCACAATCTAATGTCCTGACTGATGGTCTCTTAATGGTCCATTAAATCTGGGGTTGTAGATAAGTACATTCATTTTTTTATATGTATATATAATATTAGATATTGTTATGTTATATTTGCTATATTCTTTTATTTATATGTGCACATTCAAAGAGAAAAAGGTGAAGAAAAGGTTAAGTTACAGAAGGAAAAACTGCACTAAATGATTGTCACAACTTGCTTAACAGAACAACAATAGCCATAAATATGAATAAAAATTGTTATTTTAAAACTGAAGGAGTTGTGTTAAAAATGTCTTATTTGGAGCAAGAAATTCTCTTAAAAGTCTGAACTTTATGTATACTATGCTTTTTTTAATCTTAATTAATAAGTTAGAGATTTCAATTAAAAATTAATTTAGGTCTTGAGGGAAAGGTTATGTGAAAGTGGAGTAAGCCAAGAGGGATTTTTGTTAATACTGTTGTAATTATTGACAAGATAGACATTAGGTAAAGTGAAGAGGAAAGGAATCCAAACTGTTAATATTGCATATCGTAAATGTGTGTATAGTTGTGTACAGTTGTGTATAAAGGTGTATAGTGGCGTATAATAGTGTATAGTGGTATATAGCAGTGAATAATGGTGTATAGTGGTGTATAGCGGTGAATAATGGTGTATAGTGGTGTACAGCAGTGAATAATGGTGTATAGTGGTGTATAGCGGTGAATAATGGTGTATAGTGGTGTATAGCGGTGTATAGTGGTGTATAGCGGTGTATAGCGGTGAATAATAGTGTATAGTGGTGTATAGCGGTGAATAATGGTGTATAGTGGTGTACAGCAGTGAATAATGGTGTATAGTGGTGTACAGCAGTGAATAATGGTGTACAGTGTTGTATAGCAGTATATAGTGGTGTGTAGTTGTGTATAGCAGTGTCTAGTGGTGTGTAATGGTGTATAGTGGTGTATAGCGGTGTATAAGGGTGTATAGTGGTGTATAGTGGCGTCTAATGGTGTATAGTGGTGTATAGCAGTGTATAATGATGTACAGTGGTGTATAGTGGTGTATAATTGTGTATAGCGGTGTGTAGTGGTGTACAGCAGCGTATAGTGGTGTATAATGATGTATAGTGGTGTATAATGGTGTACAATGGTGTTTCTGTGCTCAATTTAGTCCTGATGATGAGAACACAATGTGGCTTTGGAGCCATGTAGCCGTAAAGACTATTTTGTTAACTTTACACCACAGCCACCACACTTAACATACACACAGAGATGAACAAATATTTTACACATAAATTCTTATCAGAATTTTCAGCCAGTAAATTTTCAAAAATGTTTCAATGTATTTCCAGCTAACAAGTAAGCTAAAAAAAAAAAGTTTTAAATATTGAGAGAAATTTTCTCCAGTGTATATTTTAAGGACAAATCAGATATTTGACCATGACTTGGTGATCTTGTCTAACAACAAGAGGGTCCTTGGTTCAAACTCAGAGCCTCGCTTGCTAACAGGTGTGTGTGTGTGTGTGTGGGGGGGGGGCATAGTGGACTGATGACCTGTCCAGCATGTCTCCCTGCCTTCTGCCAGACAGGACCAGGCCTCCTGTGATTCTGAATTAGATCAGCTGTGTGCAAGCATGAATGAATGAATCAAATGTTTCACGGGCAGAAAAAGCAAAAGTTATGGCTGGCGTATTTCTGCCATCGCTGATTAAATCTGTATTTACGGCATTGTTTCTTTTTACTCGTGAACGTTTCCTGTATGTTGACCCCAGGAATGCAATCTCGGTAAAAATCGAATTTAATCGAGGCTGTTAATGTCGCCAGACTCGTGTCGTCCATGTTCGGCCTCCCTGAGAGGAGGGAGCGGGAAAGATTTTCGTTGGGGGAACCATTTTCTAAGCTCCGCTGTCTTTTCCTCTGTGCATATTTCCATTTATTGACTTTATAAAACAGCTTTCTCCGCGTCCCTTATCACGTTTCCCCCGCTGTAATCGTGGAAATGTTGCACACTAAATCAATAACTTGTCATGAGGTCAAAAAATTGGTAGATCTTAAAAAAAATAATTGATCTTGGAGATTTTCAGCTGTTTAAGTATGTTGAAATAATCACGTGAGCGGACAAGAATTGATAAGAACAACAGTCTTGGTAACACAACTGTTTCCCACATATTCATAGGTCAGTAATTTAACAGAAAAAGAAACAGAAAAAGAAATCACTAGGAGTTAAGCTATGGAAAAGATGGTTTTCACCTAATCTTAAACTATTATACTGATATGCACTGAATGGAAAAAAAATAGATGAGACTTGAAAAAGATAGATTCTCTAAGAAACCCATCTCCCGCTTCTCTCGGGCCTCCTGGCTTATGCGCCTTAAAAACACAGGAACTGTTCCAGTGCTACTCCTTTATCATTGTGTGCTGGAGCTCTCCGACATGTCGGGGTTTGGCTCTGGCCTTCCAGCATCCCGACACACCCCGATCCCACCTCCCTCTCTTATCCCCCCCATCCCCACACCCCTCCCTCCCTAAAGGAAACAGGTTTACCATATCATTTGAGACACTTGACTCTTCTCTTGTTCTAATTCAGGAATCACATGACAGATTAAAAGCCCATACCGTCAGAATGACAAGAGACGTGTGTGCATGTGTGTGCATGTTTGTTTGTTTTATCAGATGGGCTCTATCTCAGTAGCAGAGGACTCTTAGTGTGTGTCTGCTTGACTGGGATTAAAGGTGTAAACCTAGTTGACAGGAAAAAATAGCTCTCCTGGGAGGGGCTCACTAAACCCCTGTGTAAAACACGCACGCACGCACGCACGCACGCACGCACGCGCACACACACACACACACACACACACACACACACACACACACACACACACACACACACACATCAGCCATCCAGATGACTGGCATCTTGGCAGACAGGTCTGCCCACCCACAGGTGTGCCGCTTCCTACCGTTTCCCAGCACAAAATGACAGCTCCTCTTTTTATACACTTACATGCTAAGTGACACGCTAACACGTCCTGATTACTTATCCCCCCCCCCCCCCCCCAGACAGCAGTCTGGCATTGCCCAGAAGTCTGTCACACACACACACACACACACACACACACACGGTGTCGTATCACACATCCTGTCAACCCCTCCTCCTCCTCTCTGGACTACAAAGGACAGGTTAGCATCAACTGAACCAGGGAGGGGAATCCAACGGAGTGACGTCCCAGATGCAGGAAAGGAAGGAGAAAGGTGCCAAGTTTAGGATGCCAGCCTTTTAATATCCGTAATCAGAATAGTGACTGGTGTCTGTCTCTTTTTAAACCGCCGCTCCGATTCCACTCCTTTTGTCTGTCACTGAAAACACTGTCCTGACACCCGGCACGCCACGTACATCCCCCCTCCTCGGGAAACGAAGGATGAGTCTACCTATCCAAGTGGGACTGACTGGTCCGTGGTGTGACTTCAGGTCACAGAAATTGATTACTTGATTTACGCTCAAGATAAATTATTCCAAATCGGCAGAAATTGTTGTTCGTTCGGTGACTTCAGTGTTAATGAAAAGCACCTCCGTGAGGCTGAAGGAAGTCCTGCCCGACAGGCTACATACAGTACAGTGTGAAACAGCTATCCAGACCATTTGCTATAGTACAGGATCAGTTCGTCCTGCTCGAGGGAAGGTCAGTTGAGTTGTATCGTATCATAATATGATCACACAGCATTCACAGTGAACTAGATAACTGGTGTGGCGAGGGAAGGTCAGTTGACTTGTATCGTATCATATATGATCACACAGCATTCACAGTGAACTAGATAACTGGTGTGGCACCACTCTGAGGTCTTCTGACGGGTCCCATAGACCGCCTGCAGTGGCACAGGTGACTTAATTCTGCTAGTTATAGCTTAACAAGGTAGATGTCACCTTGAAGAGGGCGGACTGGCTGGCGTGGTAAACAACCCTGATGTGTCTGTAACACTCACTCGAGTTTCCCTCCTATTTATGATGTCAGTGATCTTCTATTGAGACTTTTTGCCCCTGTTCCTTCCCCAGCTCCCAAGATACCTGCAATTCCCCATCTGCCTCTTCGGTGTCGCCGAGTGTAACAATAGTTGATGTAACAGAAATGAGTTTCACTTACGTACTGTAATTTAAGCTCCCTACTGTCCTTTGTGTGTTTCAGCTGCTGTGGATTACCTGGCCAAGAATGTCAGCCTGACCACCCAGCGCAGGATGAAGCTAGGGGACCATTCGGCCGTGCTAGGACTCCTACAGGTGGAGACGGGGCAAGCCTACTAGTTGTGTGCACGCTCAGCGCTGCGGTGCCACCACCCGTTTGCCGCCGGCACATCCGTGCGCCCCAATTTTGCCCATGCGCCCCGCCCACCGGTCCCGCCCCCTCACTCGCCCCGCCCCTACCCTGCAATCCCTCAGGAGAGCGACAGCATGCGGGCGTGTGGTTAGAGACGGAGGACACTGACAAAGTATATCAAACTGGAGCGGATGGAGTCAGCCATTCCCCCAAAAGAAAGAGGTGGGGGGGGGGATCTGTGAGACTTCGCCATGTGCCTCCTCTCTCTGCTCCACAACTGCTACTCCTCTTGTCCACAGGATGCTTACAAGAGCTTTGGAAAAAGGGTTGAAGGTCAAACAGACTCAGCGTCGTTGCAGTACTGTTTTCAACCAGCTCACCTGAAGGCACGTGGCGTCCACGAGCGGTCGCGTAGGCGAACCTTTAGCCATATTCAGTCTCCGCCCGGTTGGATATTTCATTTTATAAGACACCTCTGTACTAAATATTATAATTTTGTCAACTTTATTGTGGATGTTGCTAATGGATGTTCTTCTTATGATTCTCATGGGTTTATCGTTTACTTTCCAGTTGTTTCCCTAAATATAACTGAAACGGATGTCGGGGTATGGGCGAAGGCGGCACATAGGGGGCGGGAACGAATAGAGAGAAGGCAGTCCAACGTCCAAATCCATCTCTTCTCTTCGTCTTTTTATTCAGCTACGGAAATGGGCTGTTGCTGTCCATCGCTAACTCTTTAAATCACAAATGTTATCCTACACGCTGGACCGGAAAGGACTCATGTGAGAAGCAGACGAGCCAAGTTATGAAATGCAGGAAAACAAAGAGGTTGTGTGTGTGTGTGTGTGTGTGTGTGTTGACTTGTGAGAAAACTCCGCCTCGATCTCAGCCCCGCCCGAGGAGCTAAACAGCAACGTTACATGGTGGCTCACTGTATCTTACGACATATATAAAGCGAAGCGTGATATCGCAGCAAAGTCATTTACGGGATTATGGGTTGGAGGACAGTTCAAGACCAAAAGGAGATGCATTCCATCTTTTATGCTTTTTTTCCCCAAACACTTTGAATAAGAAAACAAACCCACGCTTTTCTTCACTATCGAAATGATTCCTCCAATAAAAGATGCATTCTTTCCTAAATTTGCGACAACGTCCCAGAGACGGGCTCAGTGCTCGAGCCTCGGCTCATGCAGGGAACTCTGTGAATTTAGCCATTTACACATCATGCCGCGAGAACGAGACTGTTCAAATTCAACGAGTCCATCAAATTGTGAATAAAGTGCCATCGAACAAGTGCGGGTTGTATATTGCTCGGTTATAAAGGAACACGTCTGTACAAATACCTGGTGTGAAAGGTGACGTAGACGAGTATGTCGAGACAAAAATGTCATTAAGGATGATACAACTGAAACGTCTTTCAAGTTTAAATTTGTTACCTTTTTTATTTTTATTTTTTTGGTTTAACATTCACTTGTCTTGAGTTTATGCACATTCCCCCCCACCCAACGCTCCTTGGTGGATATCCCCCCTAGAGAGTTGTTGCACCAACAGGAGCTTTACGGGTGATTGGTTATGCCTATGTCCAGGTTGTCAGGGCCTTTTGCACTCATTGGCTCCCATGTAGTGGCTTTTTTTAAAAAAATCCTAAAACAGACTAAAGAGTATAAACCACACTCAAATGAAAATGTCATCGAATAACGAAAACGACCATAGACGGCCTATTCAAATGACGAGGCAACCAGCACTTAGCACAACCCTTTATGTACTTTTTCTTTTTCTATGAACACAAGCTGATGAGAGGACCAAGAACATGTGATCAAATGTATAGATATGCTCATTTGTGCCCCCACTCCGCCTGTTTACCCATTGTTTTGTCTCTACTTGTTTTGGTCTCTATTTTTTTTTTCTTTTTTTTTTTTTTGTTCAGCATGTGTGTATATTACCATGGCATAATTTATTCTACCTGTATGAAGTATTTAGACTAGTGGGAAATTTGTATCAGCATTTACTCCCCTCAGCCTGTTGGTGTGTCAACTGTAACACTGGCCTAAACTGTCCGTTCATTAAAGTGCTACACTTGGACCAAGACTACGGAGGTGTTTTGGCATTCTTCTCCCATTAACCTGCAGCAGCTTTGTTAGAGTACCTTTTAATGCCGTGATTGTTTTGTAAAAGGTCATCGTCCATCTTAATTATTTACCCTCTGGACTCTTGTGTACGTAAAATAATCCCTGAAGGAACAGGTTAATATCCTAACTGGCAGTAGTGTACCATGGGGGTTTCAGTCAGGGCCCTCTGTAACGAACAGCACCCTCCCACCCCCCTACCCACACACAAATGTCTCATATGGATGCCAATACAGCCAACACAGCCGCATACAAAATACACTATCCTGGACTACATGCCCTACTGACTCAACACCAACAAGACAGCTGATGTTCAGCAACCACAACACACACCACTGTGCACTATAGTAGCTACTGTAGCATCACCATCAGATCTTCCTTTATGTCATTCAGCAGCCAGATTGCACACACACACACACACACACACACACACACACACACACACCACATGGCACAAAAACAACTAGAAGAGTGCACTCAGTGGAGTGCAGATCTCCGCCAGGCATATCTTCCCCTCTCCGGTGCTTGGACTTGGCGACAAACCAGCCCTTTTTTCACCTACCAGGAGAACGGGCCCTTACTAAAAAGACTTCAGGTGTGTTTTACTGCCTGGCGGAGATAACAATCAAGTTTCCACAGTTTCAGTGTTCACCAGTCACTCGCGCAACTTCAATAAATTCAATAAAGTATAGCCACAATATTATCAGTGTCCTACCAGATTCGCAAAGAACACAGAAGTGATCGGCAACAAGATCGTCGGTAGCTGTGAATGCGGCAGCCATTGCACTTAGTTTGCAACCAACCTGCCAAACACTAAAGCTCAAAGTTGATGATGACACCGGGGCTAGCACCAACACATTGCAGGGCCCTGGGATGTTCTGTCACTAAACACAAAAATTTGATTGGCTGATGATAGTCACTTCAAGCTGTAATCAGTTTGCAGCTTTGGGCTTCAATGAAAGGCTGGCAATACAAACTAGTGTTAGTTCAAGGAGCAGTGATGCATTTACATGACATAGGAAATCCCTTATCAGCCACAGGAGAAAACAAGTAATTGAATTCAGACACATTCCAGGCACACTTCAATTTAACTATAAAAAAAACAAATTATGATTTTGACAGGGCCAGCAGAAAAGGCCCTGACAGCCCACCACTAACTGGTTGATGGTTACCAACTCTGATCCTCTAGTACTGCTGTTTTTCTATTCTACCAAGTAGTGTGTTACATTCATATGTTGTTCCAGGTCTAAAACCTCCTGGTTAGATTGCTTGACACCTGGTAGAATAGAAATCTAGCATTACTCAGGTCCTGATGACCCAAGTTGGGAACCACTGTAATTCCTCACCTTGTTCAAGTGCATACAAATTGAATCTAGTGTGTGAGAATGAATAAATACATGATAGCAGGATCCATAGTGTGAAGCAAGCATGGTTAATGCAACGCTCTTACAGCCTCTGTATGTGTGGTCTCTGGCTACAAACCTTACAATTTCAAATTGGTTCGTGTGCAGCCTACTTCCATCTTCATCCAGCAAATACCCCAGTCACTAATTTTATCCTTCTAGCTCCTTATAGAGTAAAGGCTTTCAACCATGGTTTCCTTAACGACAGCACACTTGGTTAGATTTTACACTGTAAAAATGTCCATAAAACAATTGGTTAGGCGAGCACTAAACTTCCCATCTGCAGACCTGGTCACTAAGGTTTCCAGATCTCTATCCCATGAAATACACCATTAATAAAATGTTATTCAAACCTTAGTGGTACAGCTCACTTTGGTTACAGAAACACATAAGCTGAGACGACGGCATGACACAAGCCCAGTAGTAAATTACATCTTTGCATTAGCAGTCAAAAAAATGTACCTAACATCTGGCCCTGGCAGAGGTTGAGACTGCCATATATGATTAAAAATGTATAGATAAATGTTTTGACACAGTTTTCCACACAGGTGTGAACATTGATACAATAATATTTGATCAACAGCCCTCAATCTAAATAAGAGCCATGTACTGAATACACATGAAAAGACATGAATTTTAAATTTGAGCTGACAGAATGAGCAGAATCACTGCTTTAGTCGGTAGCACGCACCAACGACTTCACGATGAATTTTATAATCCTAAATTCTTTTGCTATGACATAAAAACTAATCATGATCTAATTCACCCTTTGATAATCTAAACATCCCCAGGCTTTGAAGTGTAGATATCATGACAGTTCTGGTGCTTGAAGACACTGAAAATCCCCCATTAGAGCCAAGGCAGAATGAATGGGGCAGTGTAAATGAGGACGGCCATGTCAACAGAGATGTTCAATATGTGACCCTACAGTCAGAGGCACAAAAAAGGGGTATGCGACATATGCAGCACATAGGGGCACTACGTGAAGGGGGGGGGGCAAAACAATGGTAAAAAATATACAAGATACGAAAATGTGTCTTCATTGTCAATTGTCTTTGTTTTGACATTTAAAATAGGTATATACTGTATTATAGAAATATTTTACAGCCCGGTCTAGACCGATCACATGGAAAAGACAGGTTAATTATTCGTTATGGCTGTGGTCCAATGACTGTACCAATGATGAGAGTTAAAATGTCATAAAGATTCTAGAGTGTGAGGCATTGGGGCACCCTGTGATCTACGGCCGACGTTACACATGAAACTTTTTCACGCAACATGCAACTGGGTTTCATCAGAATTGCAGTGTGTATCATTGTGTATCAGCCCTTGCAATTAACTAAAAAATTGCGAGAAACTTAGTTGCATCAAGTTGTGAGGGTCAGCTTCATGACGTCAATAACTGCTGTTTTTTTCTCTTACTCTCCCTTCTCTGTATTCTGCTCTAACCTCTTCATTTGTCCTACTGATTTTTCTATTTTCAGTGCTTTTTTCACGTATTGCTATATTCACTAGTTTTCTTTATCAAACGACTTGTGTTAGTGGGCAGCCTTCCGTTACTGGTCTGTGTACTAGCTTTGAGCTTAGCAGTTAGCTTTATTGCATTTGCAGTCAAAGCAGCTTCATTAAAACAATGGTGTGTGGTGACTGTTCTGCAATTACAGATAGGTTGTCTCTACTAGAGACACATGTCTGTGAGTTGGAGCAGCTTCTTTCGGCTAGGATTACATTAGACATGACGGGCAGGCCAGACAGACCCGGGCCTTACAGCAGACCTGCTATTGTTATATTACTATATTTTCTTGGTGTATTATTGTAAATGATAAATGGCATTTTTTTGTTTTCTTCCTTTAGCTCTTACGGTGTGGCGGCCTGTCCAGGGTGTCTCCCCACCTGCCGCCCAGTGACTGCTGGGATAGGCTCCAGCATCCCCACGACCCTGAGAGTAGGATAAATGGTTTGAATAATGGAGGGATTTATTAATAAAGCAAATCTTTATAAACCATCAGTTTAAGACTACGAACATCAATCAGCCAGGGACACTACATGTCTCTTCTTGTCTCTTTTCCCATGTATGTGAATGGTGCGATGTGAATCTCCCTCGTGTACATGTGTTATCTGTCCTCCTGCCAGGTCTACATGGTGATCTTCTCCTGGATCGCCTCCTTGTTTTGGTGGAGAAGCTTGCATGTACCAATGACACCAAGAGCTATGCCACCTGGAGCTTGGCTCCTGGTAGAGTCACCCAAGGTGGTTAGGTCAAGGGGGAGGTTCGAGACGAAACACGATCCAACAAAGACCTCAATGGTGGAACTGACGAAGATGTCTCCAGGTCACAATGGCAGTGAAGTCGGATGAAGGCTGCAACAGAAGATAGTTCATAATCGTCTTGGTTCTCCATGCCATTGGACTCTGGCCACCCCCTACCAAGGCCAGTGTGGCTGCAGGTGCATTAGCCACTCCACACAAAAGCTGTTACACGCAGAAGTCCTCTCATTATGCAGCTCCAGGATTGGCCTTTACACCCACCTGAGGACCCAGAGGGACCCAGACGGTAGATGGTCATAATCGACATCGAGTGACCCGCCGATGATGAAATGGTGATGGTGGCCAAGTGGCTCAGGTCCTAGGCTGTTCTGGTGACATCTGGACACTGCTTGTCATCATCCCATAATATTCTTCATATATTTTATAATTCCACTATAATTATTTTAATCTCTTTCAATCTTGTGTTCTGTAAATTGTGTTTTATGCTGTACACACAACATTGCACGTCTGTCTATCCTGGGAGAGAGATCCCTCCTCTGTCAAGACCCCTAACGGGAGCAGCCGAAAGTCATAGTAGTAAGCAAGGTTCATGCAATAACCAATCAAGCATACCTGTCATTTGATGTAACATCAGTCCATAAATCTGACCCACTCTTTTCTGTTGGGCTTTCAAACCCCTACGTTTAAATCATAATGGAGAGATATCTACAAACATGGACCTTAAACAAGGAAATTTGTTCAATCAAATATTTTGAAGGTGATTCAATTTAATGTGATTAGTACTCTTTTTTTTGGCAGAAGAAGATTTGCCAACTGTGTTTGTTACTGAGTGATGTTAATCAACAGTAATTAACATTAACCTATAGACTGTTAACCTAGTTTATTATTGGTCCAAAATGTAGGCTGGTTAGAAATGTAATTAAATCTTCAATGGATGAGAAAGTAAGATGAATATTTAACGACTATTCAACAGAAATTCCATCTAAACCATTCTGACTAATCTCGTTGGTTGTTGCACGTAGTTTTGATTGCATTTTGTACTCAAATGACTTCCCCCATGCTGTTCTGACAATACTGAAATTTGACGATAGGGGTGGGGGAAGGGGGGGGGGGTTGATGATACATACCCCTCAACAAACGAGTAGTTGTGCCCCAGCCTACAGTGGGCCTGTGTTAGGAGCCGTCAGTGCCTAGGGGCCTGCACCTCAAACCTGACCACAAGGGGCTGTTTTAGGGGAAATCTTATCATGCCAGTCAGTCCTGAAGATTTAATTGTTTTTATCAGGAGCATGAAATAAAGCTTTAAGAGATTATAGTAGCATAAAAATAACGCTGTTTTGATATGATAGCATATTAGATGCTTTTATTATGCACACTCAGACCAGAAAATCATAAAGATAATCACTGACATTAAGAAAAATGTAAGAGAGACAAAAGTGAACGGCATTGGTATTGAACTGTGGACAAAAAAAACAAACAAACAAAAACACAGTGCTCAAGCAAAAAGCAACCAGAATTTAAGATAATGATGAAAATGTCAGTATGAGGACTTGAATTGTTAAAACCATCTAAAATGGCAGGAGGTGCTTGTAGGTTTGACTTATGAATCTGCATGACACAGCCATAGCTTGGTGTTTCAAACAGACGTATTTTAACTGACTGATCCTTCCAGCTGAAAATTCGTTGTCAACGTCAAAGTTGTCAAAGATTCTGCATCAGATGCTCACATGGCTCAGTGTCTTTTCTTTAGATGTCAGGAAGACTATGATATGGAGCACATACACTGAAACTTACATGCTTTTCAAATCACCTGTATATCTCAAAGTTTTTCTACTAGTGGGAAAAGAGGGAATCGTGTAAGTGACCACTCAAATGTGTTTTATGCATTTAGAATATATTTGCTCTCCAAAAGTAAAATTAGTAATCCAGGCAAATGCATCCAAGGAACAGACGAGATCCCTTTACTCTGGAGACAGGTGGCACAGGCTACAGAAATCGGTCAAGTTTTATGTAAGAATCCTACAATACTATATATCATGACCATGACAGAGAATTATCACAGCTAAAAATTACTTGGATTAAGTGTCATGAGTTCTTATTGAGGTATTGACAGCAGGCTTTTTTTTCTTTTCTTTTTTTTGCATCAATCAGCATGAGGCCAACAAAGCGGCAAATAATTTCTCCAAAAAATAGCATTTGGAGGATCACCATTAGTTTTGGCACACTAATAGCAGTGTCTGATGCTAGTACGGTAGTAGAGGTTTTATGTCTGTGCATGTGCACACACACACACACACACACACGCACACACACACGCACACACACGCAAACATTCATATACACCCACACTGACATAAACATGCCCATTACCTGAACTTGTATTTCCACCTATACATAAATACAAACATATATTTTCTTGGACGCACACCATCTCTGTCAGTGGGACAACAGTGAGATTGCAGGATGATGTTTGACACGAAGCCCTTAGAGAGACATAGCTAGAGTGAGGTGGTGCCCGGGCACTGGGAGGACTTTTGGGGTTTCTTGATGTGTTGTGGGCTAAATGTAAAAACATCAGTGAGGGGGGAAAAAAAACATTAGACAACCTCAACTGCATAGCAGTCACACACTGTAGCCACAGTATCAGCCCTGAAACAATTACTTGTGGTACTTCAGGAGTGATTTTGACCTTAAAATAGGTCTGATGTCCTCTAATCTAGCCACTGATTGGTTTGTACACTGGGTTGTGGCGATTTATGTAATGGCACCCAAGTTGCTTAATCAAATCCTCTGTTTAAGTTAAAAAAAAATCAAATGAATGACTTTTACCCTCATTAACTGCAACATAGCTGCCCATTGCTAATGACCTCAGCTCGGAGAGCATTTGTCTACAATCTAGATGTGAAAAGACCAGTTGATGATTAAACCAGCTTCAGAGAACACTGGACTAACCTTACAGTGACTCTTTTTTCTTTTATTTGACTATACCAAGGAGGACTCAGAGCAACTACCAGCTCGCAAAAACTACTTTTTTGTGTGTGTGTGTGTGTGTGTGTGTGTGTGTGTCTGCCCTCACTCCTGAATTTGCCTCTCCTAGGTACTGCATATGTGCAGAGACCAGGCCCCTGGTTGGTTTGCCTTTGATATTCCAATTGATTTTCTAAAGGAAATGACTGACACTTGGGGCAGGGCACCATGAAACTCCCATGACATCCGATCCTTTTCAACTTTCAGGGAACCTTCACTGAAATATTCCAATCTTATAAAAACCTGGCAATGGGTTGAGATTTTGCACTTGGAGTTTACGAGGAGCGGTTGGGAGCGGTAGAGGGAAAGAGTGAGGGTGTCGAGGGACACCTGGTTCAGGCATTAAGGTCTCCATGACAAATTAGTGGTTTGCCTTAGCTAGAGACCGGGGTTTACTTCTTGGATGAGCATTGAACTGTTGAAGGCTGTATTGAAATATATAGCACATAGTGCAATCTTGACTAGAACCCTTGCCCACAAATCAAGCCAAAATTAGATCCTAAAATCTTTGGTTTTGACTTTACTGTATTATGCTGGTATCGTGTAACAAAAAAATGTGAAAATCCATTTTTTGGGAGGATAGTGTTTAGTCCAGTGGGGCAATGTTGCTGCCACTACCAGGGTTCCCCGGCAGAGAGACACAGACAGAGCTGGTCAACCTGAAGAGTGCACTCAGTAGAGTGCAGATCCCTACCAGGTGTATCACCCCTTCTACGGAGCTTGGGCGACAACCCAGCTAAGGAGTTAGCACTCAATTGCAGTATAAAACAGGTTTTTCAAAGGCTTTGAATCACCACAACCACATGAGGTCCTTGACCATACAGTCAAAACTGTGCACAAAAATTATTAGGCTAACAGGCCCAGTTGTGTGAGATTAGCAGTGGACAGATACACGCACACATACAGACAGAAAAACCAGTGTTTTTCCCTGCCATTATAAGACTTTTGCACAGCGCCCAAGTCTGTCTGAATGGGAAATATGGAAAAAAAGTTTTTAATATGCAACGCTGAAGCTTAACATTCTACCTAATAAAAACATTTTGCCTGTCAGTCTGTGGATGCACATCCTCCTAGGTGTACCCTCGCACAAATGCGACCAATATGAACTTGCACTTTCCGAAAAAAAATGTTTTCTATGTGACCATTTTGGTATGACCCTAAACCTGTCTTTGTTTTCATAACATAATGAAGCTGGGTAAATTGTTTACGCTCGTGCATGTGCGGCTCACATCTATGGTTGACTCAGATCGGGCAACGACAAGAACATGCAACACGTTTTGTTGTGACTGCAACCTAGAGGAATCCTTCCCAGCTCGGTCCCTCTGTCTAGCAAATCAGTACAACACCCTTTCTCCTTCCTTAGTGTCCAACCTCTCATACAACTCACCATACGCCTTTTCCTTTGCCACCCCCATCTCTCTCTTTGCTTTACGCTGCATCTCCTTGTACTCCTGTCTAATTTCTTCACCTCTCAGATTATTAACCCACTTCTTCTTTGCTGACCTCTTTCTCTGTATACTTTGCTGTACTTCCTCATTCCACCACTAAATCTCCTTGTCTTACTTCCTCTGTCCTGATGACACACCAAGTACCTTCCTAGCTGTCCTCCTCACTATTTCTGCTGTGGTTGCCCAGCCATCCAGAAACTCTTCCCTACCACTCAGTGCCTGTCTTAACTCCTCCTTGAACTCCACACAACCGTCTTCCTTCTTCAATTTCCACCATTTGATCCTTGTCTCTGCCTTCACTCTCTTCTTCTTCTTGGTCTCTAAAGTCATTCTACAGACCACCATCCAATGCTGCCTAGCTATGTTCTCCGCTGTCACCACCTTGCAGTCTCCAATCGCCTCCTACATAAGATATAGTCCCCCTGTGTGCACTTTCCTCCACTCTTATACCTCACCCTGTGTTCCTCCCTCTTCTTGAAATATGTATTCACCACAGCCATTTCCAGCCTTTTCGCAAAATCCACCATCTGTCCTTCTACATTCCTCTCCCTGACACCATACCTGCACATTACCTCCTCATCCCCTCTGTTCCCTTCACCAATATGTCCATTGAAGTCCACTCCAATCACCACTCTCTCCTATTTGGGTACGCTCTCCACCACTTCATCCAACTCACTCCAGAATTCTTCTTTCTCTTCCATCTCACACCCAACTTGCAGGGCATATGTGCTGATAACATTCATCATCACCCATTTGATTTCGAGCTTCATCCTCATCACTCTGTCCTTGGTGACTGGCATGGGCACAAGTCCATGAATACTGAGATGGCATCCAGCACTTTACCTGTGCCCCCATCCATAGGGTTAGTGGTTGTGTCAGGAAGGGCATCCGATGTAAAATTTTGTCACATCATTATGTGGACTGACAACGCCATACTGGATTGGTCAAGGCTCCATACGGGATCGGTCAAGGTCTGCATTAACAACGGCCGCCACTGGTGCTGTGCCCTCACAGGGTACCAATGGAAACTGTAAAATCCGCTGTGGTGACCCCTGAGAAACAGGTGACCCCTTGTGGTGACCCTTCCTCCTTTCCCACTGCCTCTGGACATGCCTTCCCCCTCTCCTTCTCCTTTGCCCAACAGTAGCATAGTTTCCACCAGCACCCTGCTTGCCATCAGTACCGGTGACAGTCGTTGGGAACCCGGGCCTTGATCCATACAGTATGGAAATCTCATTTATGATCCGTATATTTGATTTGGCAAAGGTTTAACGCCGGATGCCCTTCCTGACACAACCCTCCCCATTTATCCAGGCTTGAGACCGACACTAATAATGCACTGGCTTGTGCATCCTCAGTGGCTGGGTTAGTATAGCTATCTGACAGCCTATGATATAAAATACAGACAAAGAACAACCTAAGATTTTGCCCTAAGAAATATTAAGCAATTAAAGACCAATCGTATCAACGAAATGCTACTACTACCAAGTCTAATATAACTTTGTTTAGTCTAAACATTCAAAACTTCAGATCATTTATCATCATTGCTGAACCCGACAAAGAAGACTGTATTACTTTTAAACAGTAATTTGCCTTAAAAAATAAGCTGTTAATATTGTTATGGGCATTTGTATTATGATATTTAAACAAACCATCCATCAAGAGGAAATAAAAGCTTCTTGTCAATAAAGTTGCTTGTTGCTGCTTGCCTGTGAGATTTTTTTTTTTTTTTTTAGTGGACTGGGTAAGCTGTAGAACTTGAATTGGTTTATTGGGAAAAATAAAGTATCTGAGTGAATCTGAGTCTGGTCTCTTGAGACAGCTCCAGCTAGCTCATAGCGGAGTCTGTGAGCATGACTGGCGGGCTGATTGCCAGTTTGTGGAGTTTCTCAACTCCGAAAATAGTGAATTGAAACTTTGCTCCAACATCAATATTCCTAAAACTGCCAATTTTCGAAATCTACATGGTTGATTTCTGGCTTCAAAAATTCTCAGAAGTGAATTTAATGATAAAATAGCATACGAAAATTGTAAAACCACTGCTGGCCTGTTGCTTTGGGGCTTGGGCCTCGGGTATCTTCGGATCGCAAGGCATACTGGGTATGGAGGCCTAGCAAGGGCGTCTCTCCCGTATCTGAATCAATCAAGATGTGACTAGTGCATGCACACACATGCCCACGGTTGACATAGGCCTTGCTCAGATTGCCAGCCCAAATTTGTTTTTTGGCATATCCAGACTGTATCCACGCTGATTTTAGAAAGTCTGAACAGCCAAAAGCCACATGAAATGCGAATTTTACAAATCGGATCTAAACCACATTCGGAGATGGTTTGAAATGCAATTCCAATCGGACTTCTACAGATGCGTCTCAGTCCGGACGCTCTGGCCGCCCAAATCGGATTTCAAACAGTCTTCTGCATCACTCACAACGTGACACACAATGACAACGTCAAATCCAGTGGCAGAAGTGGAGCCCGCCATAACTGCAGCATGGAACATCACAATGCATACCAGTCTCCTCCGTAACTGAGTTTGTCTGGTGCGATGGAGGAGTTCTGCACCGCGACTTCACAGCACGATTGTTTGGAGGGCGAGATGATGAATATCTCAGCCTAGCTCAGTGTCTGTTATGGTACTGCAAAAGTTAACTATGAAAATTCCAGCTCTGAATGAAAAACTAAGACACTAGTCCAACCTAGGAATTGCAATGAGCAAACAGCACGGAGAGTGAGTTATCATCCATCCATCCATCCATCATCCAAACCGCTTATCCTGTTCTCAGGGTCGCGGGGATGCTGGACCCTATCCCAGCAGTCATTGGGCGGCAGGCGGGGAGACACCCTGGACAGGCCGCCAGTAGGCTGCAACTAACGACTATTTTTACAGTCGACAAGTCATCGATTATTGAAACGATTAATCGACTGGTCAGATAATGAATCGCACAAAACAATAGCTCATGTCACTGACCATCATGTTTAGTACTGGCTCGGTGAGGGCAGTCGCTTGCTGCGGTGTACACGTCTGCTTCTTTTGCATATTGCCATCCATGGTACCTTTACTCTTCTTCGGAGTCGGACTGCATAAATTTGATTAAAAAAATACATTTGTCAGGCAAAAGAGTAACATCACTCTTTTAAATTCTTAGAATTCTGCACGCAAGCATAGACGGAGTTGTATTGGCTTTATGTTAATGTTAAAAACCAAGACAACTCCATCGATACATAGCTAGCTAGCTAACAAGCTAACTATCTTACCGAAGCGCGTCCGTATCGTCCAGATGTCCAGCGTGCCTCCTCTTTACTTTATACGTTCGTGCATTACTGAGGTGCTCCCATGATAAGCAAGGTCCACTTTACAAATCTTGCGGGTAATCCTTTTCTTTGCCAAGTTGGGGGTGAAATACTTCCCAGACATTTTAGGACGCGACTGTGTTACATCGGCCGCCGCCATTTTGCTGTTTTGTTTTCCTGTCCGGTCGCTTCCGTTCCCGGATGCTTTTGCGCATGTGCAACTCCCAGAGAGTTGAAAAGGAAGTGAGATGCCTCGCGCCTCAACTACTTCCATGGTAGAGGCTAGTTCCCACCCTACTTCCATCCCCAGCTCCGGTGAAACGATGTTTAGTTCAGTTCCACGGCGTGAAATACATGCGGGATGACGTAACCGACAAATTGTCAACAATTAAAATCGTTGGCAACTTTTTGACATTGATATTTGTCGACCACGTTGATTAATCGTTGCACCCCTAGCCGCCCGGGGATTACGGGGCCGACACATTCACACCCAGGGAAAATTCAGTACGGCCGGTTCACCTGACCAACCTACATATTGTAGCAAATTAGAGGGGCAGCCCGGGAACCACCACAGCCGGGACGCGAAGCCGTATCTCCCGCTCCGCAAGCGACAACGTTAACCAGTTGACTAATGGGTCCGACTCGTTAGCAAAGGGCCAACGTGTCTACTTGTCCATGAACGTTACAATATCTTTATACCCACTACCAAAAAACAAACAAAACAAAAAACGGCTAATTTCTAAAGCAAAATGCAATAATCGCATCATCACACACGCTGTGTTTGCGCTTCAGCGGAATACGGTGACAATGGGCCGGGGTGCAAAAATCATGATCTAGTCCGTCAACCTGTCCATTACCATTGCAAACAAGAAAGGGCTCAGAGCCGATCCTTGACGTAATCCCACCTCCATCTTGAACCCATCTGTCATTCCAACCGCACACCTCACCATTGTCACACTTCCCTCGTACATCTCCTGCACCACTCCTACATACTTCTCTGCAGCTCCTGACTTCCTCGTACAATACCACACCTCCTCTCTCGGTACCCTGTCGTATGCTTTCTCTAAATCTACAAAGACACAATGCAACTTTTTCTGGCCTTCTCTATACTTCTCAATCAACATTCTCAAAGCGAACATCGCATCTGTGGTGCTCTTTCGTGGCATGAACCCATACTGCTGCTCGCTGATCATTACCTCTCCTCTTAACCTAGCTTTTATTACTCTTTCCCAAATCTTCATGCTGTGGCTGATCAACTTTATACATCTGTAGTTGTTACAGTTCTGCACATCCCCCTTGTTCTTGAAAATCGGTACCAGTATGCTTCTTCTCGACTCCTCAGGCATCCTCTCACTTTCCAAGATTGTGTTAAACAATCTAATTAAAAACTCCACTGCCATCTCTCCTAAACATCTCCATGCCTCCACAGGTATGTCATCAGTACCAACTGCCTTTCCACTCTTCATCCTCTTCATAGCTGCCCTCACTTCCTCCTTGTTAATCCACTGAACTTCCTGATTCACTATCCCTACATCATCCAACCTCTCTCTCTCTCTCTCTCTCTCTCTCTCTCTCTCTCTCTCTCTCTCTCTCTCTCTCTCTCTCTCTCTCTCTCTCTCTCTCTCTCTCTCATTTTCTTCATTCATCAGCCACTCAAAGTACTCCTTCCACCTTCTTAGCACACTCTCCTCGCTTGTCAGCACATTTCCATCTCTATCCTTGATCGCCCTAACTTGCTGCACATCCTTTGCAGCTTGGTCCCTCTGTCTAGCCAATCGGTACAAGTCCTTTTCTCCTTCCTTAGTGTCCAACCTGTCACACAACTCACCATATGCCTTTTCCTTTACCTTTGCCACCTCTCTCTTTGCTTTACGCTGCATCTCCTTGTACTCCTGTCTACTTTCTTCATCTCTCTGACTATCCCACTTCTTCTTTGCCAACCTTTTCCTCTGTACACTTTGCTGTACTTCCTCATTCCACCACCAAGTCTCATCGTCTTCCTTCCTCTGTCCTGATGACACACCAAGTACCTTCCTAGCTGTCTCCCTCACGATTTCTGCAGTGCTTGCCCAGCCATCTGGCAACTCTTCACTACCACCCAGTGCCTGTCTTAACTCCTACCTGAACTCCACACAACAGTCTTCCTTCTTCAGCTTCCACCATTTGATCTTCGGCTGTATCTTCACTCGCTTCCTCTTCTTGGTCTCCAAAGTCATCCTACAGACCACCATCCGATGCTGCCTAGCTACGTTCTCCCCTGTCACCAAATTGCAGTCTCCAATCCCTTTTAGATGGCACCTTCTACATAAGATATAGTCCACCTGTGTGCACTTTCCTCCACTCTTGTACGTCACCCTGTGTTCCTCCCTCTTCTTGAAATATGTATTCACCACAGCCATTTCCATCCTTTTCGCAAAATTTACCACCATCTGTCCTTCCACATTTCGCTCCTTGACTCCATACCTTCCCATCACCTCCTCATCACCTTTGTTCCCTTCACCAACATGTCCATTGAAGTCCGCTCCAATCACCACTCTCTCCTCCTTGGGTACCCTCTCCACCACGTCGTCCAACTCACTCCAGAGTTCTTCTTTTTTGCCCATCTCACACCCAACTTGCGGGGTATATGCGCTGATAACATTCAGCAATACACCTTCAATTTCCAGCTTCATACTCATCACACTGTCTGACACTCTCTTCACCTCCAGCAGTTGACATACTCTTCCTTCAGAATTACCCCTACCCCATTTCTCCTCCCATTCGCACCATGGTAGAACAGTTTGAACCCACCTCTGATACTCCTGGCCTTACTCCCCTTCCACCTGGTCTCTTGCACACACAGTATGCCTACCTTTCTTCTTTACATCATGTCAGCCAGCTCTCTCCCTTTACCAGTCATAGTGCCAACATTCAAAGTTCCAACTCTCACCTCCACACGCCTACCCTTCCTCCTCTCTAGCTGCTTCTGGACATGCCTTCCCACTCTCCTTCTCCTTCGCCCAACAGTAGCATAGTTTTCACCGGCACCCTGCTGGTTAACAGTACTGGTGGCGGTCGTTGGTAACCCGGACCTTGACTGATCCGGTATGGAAATCTTATTTATGATCCGCATATTTGATTTGACAAAGATTTTACGCCGGATGCCCTTCCTGACGCAACCCTCCCCATTTGTCCGGGCTTGGGACCGGCACTAAGAATGTACTGGCTTGTTCATCCTCAGTGGCTGGGTTAAAGAGAGGCTATAGCCAAATACTGTATAAAGCATTCCTCAACATTTATATGTTTTTACAACCTCACAGGGCTACCATTCTTTAGCTTAGCCTAATTCTTAAGCACGACAGCAAGTTTTTTCCTCATAAATACAAGCATGTATGTCCACATGTTTGGAAGGCAGCCCGTTCCTCTTCTCATCTACAACATTCGTCGCTGTGCTGAATAGTCGCTGGCTATCTACGCTTGTGCACAGTGCGCAGAGGCAGGCTCATGCTGCTTCTGCGAGTGCGGGGAAGCAGCTTTTATAGTCCTGCCAGAAAGCGAGCGGCTGTCCGCTTCGTGGGATAAGTGGCTCTGACAAGTAGAGGCTCATCCGTACATTTAATCAATGATTAAATTCACTGATAAAGAGAGTCAACAAAAAGAGTAAGAAAAAAAAGAAAAAAAAGGGAAATTTAATCGATAATGGTCACCACGGGTGTCCAGGTGGCGGTATCGCCAGTTCGAATCTCCGTGTTGCCTCCGGCTTGGTCGGGCGTCCCTATCGTGTCTGTGGGTGGGAAGTCGGATGTGAGTATGTGTCCTGGTCGCTGCACTAGCGTCTCATCTGGTCGGTCAGGGCGCCTGTTCGGGGGGGGGGCATGGCGTGACCCTCCCACGCGCGATCCTCCCAAGCGCTACGTCCCCCTGGCGAAACTCCTCACTGTCAGGTAAAAAGAAGCGGCTGGCGACTCCACATGTATCAGAGGAGGCATGTGGTAGTCTGCAGCCCTCCCCGGGTCGGCAGAGGGGGTGGAGCAGCGACCGGGACGGCTCGGAAGAGTGGGGTAATTGGCCGGATACAATTGGGGAGGAAAAAAATAATAATGGTCTTCATAACGTACAGGAGTGCCCGTCTCGATCACAGCAACAACCCACGCGGGTGGAGTCAATCATAATTCAAAACAGCTGTGTACCTTAAGAATACTTCTGATTTTGCAAGATTTTCTTTCTTATTATTATTTTATTTGTTTTGTATGAGTCCTTAGAGGCGTACAATATCTTGATATTGATATATTGACATATAAGGAATTCCATACAATTATAGTATGTACAATTTCACGTTCTGTAAGCAAGAACTTTGGAGGACGGCGAGGATGATCTGTTTTCTGTTCTGGACAGTTGGTCAACAGAATTAAAGAAATGTTGTGAACAGGAAGTGTGGCTAAACTATTTGTTTACTAGCGGTTGTTTTAACTGTTAAAGCCAAATATGTTATTGCAACTGTTAAAGTCAAGAAAGCCTTATTTTCTTCGTGTTTTGGCATCTTTTTCCACAGCTTTGCCCTCCCAGATTAAATGCCCATTTAAACACATTATATTATATTGCATGGTCTTGCATTAAGAGGGGATTATTGTATATACAAACATATATGTATCCCACGGGTCCGGCTAGCTCAGTCGATAGAGCATGAGACTCTTAATCTCAGGGTCGTGGGTTCGAGTCCCACGTTGGGCGCAGAGTATATTGCCTTAGCATCCACGCGACTCTGAGTAGGTTAAACGATTTGAATAATGGATGGATAAAACTTAAGCCTTTTTTTAAAAAGTGAAATATCCTAGGTTAAACGATTTGAATAATGGATGGATAAAACTTAAGCCTTTTTTTAAAAAGTGAAATATCCATTCAATACACGTGAAACTACACGAATAAACAAAATTTTCTTGATATCATCTTAAATAAGCAGTATATTGTAATTATAAACATGGTTACCTTTTATAACAGTGTTTGGACATCTTTATAAATCCGTTGAAATATTTGATCAATATTTATCACAATTAATATTGATTAAATATGCAAGGTTTTTACATAAAGTTACGTAATAATACACAAGTTAAAACGGGACAGTTTTGTCATTTTAAGTCTCATTCTTCATATCATTGCAACATTAGTACATTTTTATTCATAATTTAATTGTTTTTAAAGGAGGAAATATCTTTACTTAAACATTAAAAGACATACAATTCTCGCAATTTCATGTAAAATTGTGCGACAAACTGTATTTTAATTATGAAAAATTACTGTATTTTTATGAGTTGGTTAATTTCTGTTATTTTACAGTGTTTTATTGGCGCCCCAGCTGCCAGAATATTTCCGTTCTAAGTGTTTTTTTTACAGTGAATGTAAAGTATAAATATATCAAACCAAAAATATCGTTCAGATAATGCTCTCCTCAAATATTTCCAATCTCATTTTTTGAGAAATTTTATGTAATAGATTCTTTGCATCATTAATTTAGACAGCAAAATTGTGTTACTGTATGGTGCACTCATCCGCTCCCGTGGTTTCTCATACCATTGCTATGCTGATGATACCCGGCTCTTCCTATCATTCCTGCCGGATGACCTCACAGTCTCGGCACGGATATCGCATTGCCTTGCTGGTATCCCTTCATGGATGAAAGAACGCCACCTTCAGCTTGACCTATCTAAGACTGGGCTCCTTGTCATCTCAGCCAGTCCATCCTTCACCCTTACAACAACAACAGATCAATATCCAGCTCGGATCAACCCAACTCATGCCCACATTCTGCCCGAAATCTGGGTGTCATGACTGATGACCAACTAGCCTTTAAGGTTCACGTGGCCTCGATTGCTCGGTCGTGCTGATTTCAGAAAATTAGACCCTACCTGTCTGAGCATGCAGCACAACTCCTGGTACAGGCTCCTGTTATATCACACATTGACTACTGCAACTCCTTACTGGCAGGTCTCCCTGCATGCACTTTCAAACCTCTGCACATGATCCAGAACACGGCGGCGCGTCCGGTTCTCAACCAACCCAAAACAGCACATGTCACTCCACTGTTCATATCCCTCCACTGGCTCCCAGTTACTGCCTGCATCAAATTCAATACCTTAATGCTCGCTTACAAAACAGCAACTGAAACGCCTACCTGAACTCCCTCATTCAGGTCTACACTCAGTCCCGCTCACTATGCTCTGCCAGTGAAAGGCGACTGGCACTTCCGCCACAACGGGGCCCTAAGTCACTAGACATGGACTCTACTTTTCTGTAGTTCCCCGGTGGTGGAACGAGTTACCAAATTCCATTTGATCCACTGAGTCCCTCTCCATCTTTAAGAGGAAGCTAAAGGCCCAGCTTTATCTCGAGCACCTCCACACCTGATGGTATTAAAAAAAAATGCTTCTACGCAGCTTTGCCTTTGTGCACTGCCTATATGTCCTATCCGACTTGAACCTCGTTTTTTTTTTTTACACTTGCGTTATTGCCTCCTGACTAGATCCTGGCTTGTGATGTATTAACTCTCACATGTATGTTGCTTTGGATAAAAGTGTCTGCTAAATTAAACTGCAACGATTGTGTATCACGACAGGACAATATCTGAATTTGATCCAGAGCTAATACCACCGAAGAAGATGGTAATGTTGGCCCATTCCTCACTACATCCAAAGGAGAATCAAAGACATGAGTCCAATGGTTACAACTGGGATGACCATTACCATTACAAACACCTTTACAATTACCCGTGCAGCCTACTCCACCTTAGCATGCTGGCAAAACAGCCCTCACTGCATGCAGCAAGATGCTTTACCTGCCACAGTGCGTCACAGTGTCTCTACATGTCAGCGCACGGATCGCTTCCTCCACTCAGGTAAAACAAAACAATTATGGACATTTCACCTTCCCCGAGCACATGCTTTCTAAACACACTTCCCCTCTGATGTTCTCCACTTTGCTTCAACAGGCAAGTCTCTTTAAAAACAAAGATGAAGCATCAGATTTCCCCCTTGGAGGATATCCTCAGTGTGCCCTCTTTTTTTTTAAAGCAGAAAAGAATATTAACACTTTCAGTGCAACAGTAGAGATAAGAACAGTAGAAAGCATTTGAGCATCATTCATTAAAACCAATTAACCTGAATAGTAGAAGTGCAGAAGCGCCGACACTTTTCTCAGTAATGATTATTTTGGGTCAGCACAAATTACGAGTGAGGTGCAAAAAAAGGCCACGAGGAACACAGTGATTACAGAACATGCCTGCAGAAGTTTCAGCCACCAGCCGCTCTCTCACCCTCTACCCCCCGCCCGCCACCCCCCATTTAGGCTGCAGGGCATTGTGTTGAAGGAGTACTGCTGTGTCAAACACTTGAGAATGTCACAATGAAAGCACTTACAAAGCCTAACATCTCCCTAAATCCCATAATTATTCCAGGATGCATTATGTACCTGGGCTCCAGCTGTCTGATCGCCACACTGAGGGGATTGCGTCTTCCCACAATCAGCTTACGGCAGACAGATCGGCATGATTGGCTAATAACCCCAGGTTGTAAGTAGTGTACTTAAGCTGTGCAAAACAGTTTTTTTTTAATAGAGGGAGAGGGCAAGAGAGAGAATTCATGTAAAAGAATTTATCTGCCTGCTTTTAATGGCCACTCTTGTTCCTGAAGTTCCATCTCTTATTTCCCTCACAAATGTCATTTTCCCTGACAACAAAAGAGGGAAGAGCCACAAACACACACACACACACACACACACACACACACACACACACACGCGCGCGCACACTCACTCCACCGACACAATCACCTTCTTCCTCTTTCATTTTGTCAGGGGTTTTCCTTAAGTCTCACGTCTTTCATGTCTTATCGCGCCAATCCTCTGAATGAACGATTACTGTGCTCTGTACCAACCTCTGGTGTTATCCACCCTACCCTCTCCTTCTTCCCGCCCCCCCCCCCCCCCCACCCTGCAAGCACCCCGGTTACTCTAATCTCTGGACTCCAGTATCACTTTGAAATTAAGCTGGGAGGAAGCCCGGGGTTTTACTAACCTCGCTGCTCCCACACAAGGCCCTCAATCAGCCTCATTGACAAAAAGGAGATGAGTCGACATGTTGCAGCCGAAATCCCGTCTATTACACTCACCTTTCAATGGCGGAAGGAGCTGTCAAGTGGCCAGCCGTCCCGTGGGGAGACGCGGAACACCGTAACGTCTGTCCTGGCTTGTGCACGCCATCTGACAGAGTCTTCGAAATTTCCGACGTGGGTGTTTTTCGTTTTAAATGAGCGGCGCTCGGGTGGCATACCTTTAAATGGTACACTGTGAAGAAACGAGACATTCGTAACTTAGCCACAAAGCCCCTTCTTGGGGGAAATGTGAATCCTTAACAAGCATGAGGTATCGGCACGAGGCAGAGACATCTGCCGGGGCGCAATGAAAAGAAAGCAATTTTCACTTCAAAATGAACGTATGATTACAATTTCTCTCTAAACGATGGTTTCCCCCGCGTTGCCTTCAAGACAGCGCCGAGGCCATGTAATCTGATATAACTAACCTTGAAATATATTGTTTAAAGTATTTGTGTTTTATCTTCTGTCTTAGAAAAATGCCCCTCTACCTTCTGCTGAGCTTTGACCTCACTCCTGCCGTGGGGAGGGGGAGGGGGGGTTCGGGGAAAAAAGGATAGAGAAGAAGAAACCCATCAGAAAATGAAAACAACCCTTCACCGACGAGACAAAAAGCGAAACAAATTAAAAAGGAGCCGGCTGGGTGCAAAAAGCGTATCACGGCGCGTTATCTCCTGAAGCCAAATTACAGTATCTTATCATGGGAATCACAGCCGAACGTTATCCTCCCAGATGCTTCCATCTTTACTCCATCCTGACACCAAAGGATGCTTTTGTTGCCCCCCCCCCCGCCTCCTTTATATTTTATATCACATTCCGAATCCGCCTCATGAGGAAAGATGTTAACTTCTGCGTTTCGCAGGGAGAATTCGAACAGTCTGCAGCTATAGAACGCGGTTAATTTGGGTTACGGCGGGAAAGAAAATGGCCGCGGGGGGAGAAGCGGAGGAGGGGGCTTCTCAGAGACAAACAAGACGGTTGTGGGCCGCAGGAGGATGTGCGATGCCATAAAGTCCCTCGTGCCGACGGGTGTTATGGTCAGTGGCCCCAGCAGTGTGTCCAATCCCTCCGCAGACCTGCGGTTGTCACATGAACATAAATAACTTTCTCTCACAGCAAGTCCGTGAGGATGAAGTCGTGTTTCTTTGCGTTTTTAAAGTGGCGGGTAACTGAGCTCAAATCTGTGTTTCGGGATACCCATACCCCAGGAAAACATACCAGTAACCACCCAGCCAATTAAGGATTAAAAATGTTGCGAAGTATATAAAAGAAAGCTTCAAAAACGTGTACAAATCTGCGGCGTCCACCGGGTTCACACTCTGGGGGCGTGGCACCGGAAGGAAGACGGCGACGTCACAAAGGAAGCCGGCCAAAAAAAAATCAAGAAAGGAAAACGGGGAAAAATACCCCAAAAACGGTCTGACTCCGCGAATCAGTTCTATACATGGTTCAACACATTTTAACATGCCAACGGCAATACATCGCCCACGTTTATAAAGTATTTTGAAGCAAATCTGTAACCAAATGGACAGATTAAGATTCACCAATGGCCGACAACACGGAAAGACGTCCAGCAGGATGGAGTGGCGTGAGCTTTCAGAGCTCTGCCGTTGCGGAGACCACGCCCCCTCTGCTGGGCGTGCGTCCGGTTGGCTGCAGGGGTTAAGTGATGCTCATTAGGTCTTGGCCCAGATCCAGCTGTACGGTGGGCTCGCGAAACAACTGATTCGCTATTTCACAGCGAACATCAAACGCTGGCTGCCCCCCCCCTGCGCCGCGGCTCACCTGCCGGGGCTCCCGGCCCCGCCGGCCTGACGCGACAGACCCGAACAGAGGAGGGGGGAGACAGACAGAGGGGAGTGGGAGGGAAGAGGGGAGGACCAGACTTGAACCCCGAAACCAACTGGAGTTTAGTGTAAAACTGTACAAAGGGAATCTCCCTTAATTACTTTTTCTTTTTTTTGTTCCGTTTTCGAATTTTCCCATTGGTTAAATTCTCTCTCTCGCCCTCCCTCCCTCTCTCTCTCTCTCTCTCTCTCTCTCTCTCTCTCTCTCTCTCTCTCTCTCTCTCTCTCTCTCTCTCTCTCTCTCTCTCTCTCTCTCTCTGTCACACACACACACACACACGCACACACACACACTACTGCTGACCAAAATTACACTTTATTCTGACCATATTTCTTTATTTTCTGACAAGATGACACTTTCTGGAACAGTTTCCGTGTTTCCACATTTGTTTCCGGGGTGGTTATACATTTACAACAACAACAACATCAACAACAACAATAACAATAACAATAATAATACACTTTACTTATATCGCACCTTTCTAAACAATGTTACAAAGTGCCTTAAGACATCAAGGAGGTGATGCTCCACTGAACAAGATTATCCACAGTGTGTGTGTGTGTGTGTGTGTGTGTGTGTGTGTGTGTGTGTGTGTGTGTGTGTGTGTTTGCGTGTGTGTGTGTGTGTGTGTGTGTGTGTGTTGTAGGGTGATATTGGAAGCACGACACGTAGGATGGTGGAAGACGGGAGAGGCCTCGGCAGTTCGCCGTGTCAGGGAATATTCCAGAAAGCAGGTGACAGAGGTCTGAAGGTGAAACGTGAAGAGAACATTCTCTTAGGAAATGAGTTTTCCCTGCCATGCACTTTCTCTTAATTTGATTCAACGAAATAAGTCTCAGAGAAAAGCTCACCGTGGCATGTACTGTTTGATCGACACATATATTAATGTGCATTGTAAGCACAGAAAAAAAATCCCCATTACTTTGTTTTACAAATACCAGCAGAGCCACAAGTTGGGAGAGACGTGTTGCGTGTAGCCTGTTCACCATTAGCCAGCCCCATGGCTGAGAAGACCTGTTTTATAACAGCGCTGATATAATGCTTAATTTGCTAAGCTCCAACCATGTCATTACACAACTACACATATTTGTGGGCTGACTTTGGCAGAGCTCTGTTCAGTACATTTCCATGTGCAATCTGTGACACTTATCCACATGCTGCACATAATGACACATTGGCTCAAAAACATTGGCACTACGTTGCCCTGGAATAAAACAACAACAACAACACAACACAATATTGGTTCTGAAGCACAGACAAACAATGGCTCTCAAATGTGGATTAGAAATGTGTCAAAGAAACCTCCATAAACCAACAGCTTGCTGCCAGAGGTTCTCCTACCAGACCTGGCTGTACAACGTGTGTGTGTGTGTGTGTGTGTGTGTGTGTGTGTGTGTGTGTGTGTGTGTGTGTGTGTGTGTGTGTGTGTGTGTGTGTGTGTGTGTGTGTTTTGTCAGTTACATATCAGACATATCTAGCGATGGTTTTAGGTTTAATGGCAATATATACATATGTAAATAGGTAAAGTGAAGTGGAAAGGAATCCAAATTGTTAATATTGCACTTTGTATAGTGGTTTATAGTGGTATTAGTGGTGTTTAATGGTCTTTAGTGGTGTATAATGGTGTTTAGTGTATAATCTGTTTAGTGGTGTACAATGGTGTTTAGTAGTGTATAGTGGTGTTTACTGGTGTATAGTGGTGATTACTGGTGTATAATAGTGTATAGTGGTGTCTAATGGTGTTTAGTGATGTATAGTGGTGTATAGTGGTGTTTAGTGGTGTATAGTGGTGTATAGTGGTGTTTAGTGGTGTTTAGTTGTGTATAGTGGTGTGTAGTGGTGTTTAGTGGTGTATAGTGGTGTTTAGTGGTGTATAGTGGTGTATAGTGGTGTATAGTGGTGTATAGTGGTGTTTAGTGGTGTTTAGTGGTGTATAGTGGTGTTTAGTGGTGTATAGTGGTGTATAGTGGTGTTTAGTGGTGTATAGTGATATATAGTGGTGTTTAGTGGTGTATAGTGGTGTATAGTGGTGTTTAGTGGTGTATAGTGATATATAGTGGTGTTTAGTGGTGTATAGTGGTGTATAGTGGTGTTTAGTGGTGTATAGTGGTGTTTAGTGGTGTATAGTGGTGTATAGTTGTGTTTAGTGGTGTATAGTGGTGTTTAGTGGTGTATAGTGGTGTTTAGTGGTGTATAGTGGTGTATAATGGTGTTTAGTGGTGTATAAGGATGTATAATGGTGTTTGGTGGTGTTTAGTGGTGTTTAGTGGTGTATAGTGGTGTATAGTGGTGTTTAGTGGTGTATAGTGGTGTATAGTGGAGTGTAATGGTGTTTACTCTGGCGGCACGGTGACCCAGTGGTTAGCAATGTTGCCTCACAGCAAGAAGGTCCTGGTCAAACCACGGGTCTGTATATTTGAACTGCTTTGGTTCTCCTTGCCCACAGTGTCCTGTTGTTTAGTTTTTAGTTTTTAGTTTTTTTTGTCCATCAGTGATGTGTCAATTCTGCCTTGGTGTTTGTATGTTTTGATTTGCGTGACAGTTTTATATCCTCTGGCTGCAAACTAATTTCCCTGTAAGGGACAATAAAGATACTGTGACTCTGACCAGGCCATCCCAGGCTCTCTCTGTGTCTACGTGGGTTTCCTCCGGGTGCTCTGGTTTCCTCTCACCATCAAAAAGGCATGCATGTTAGGGTTAATACTCCTGTCTGTGCCCCTGAGCAAGGCAATGGAAAGAGGAACTGGAGTTGGTCCCCCGGGCGCTGCAGCTGCCCACTGCTCCTATACAACAGGATGGGTTACATGCGGAGAACACATTTCGTTGCAACCTGTACAATGAAAAAAAATAAAAATAAAGTGGCTTTCTTTCTTCTTTCCTTCTAAAAGTAAGCAGAATGCCTACAGCACTATTTAAAGCAGCAGTAGGCAACTTTTTGTTTTGCTTTAACTTATCATTATGAAGTAAATGTTGATTGCACAGTGTAATGGCTATCGAATAATGACACCATTCGCGTTTAGATTGGTTCCTTAGAAGCCTCGCTTCCACAATGCAACTCGGTCTTCCCCCGGGTACGACCTTGCGGGAAAATGGTTTAATCTACGACACAAAAGGGAAGTGCATCAACCATTGCACAACCAAAATAGGAAGAGGATAGCCCTTTTGTTTTCCCCGGTAGCTATCGGTAGCTATCTCCAGTAGCGGACACGATGGGACGGTGGAACAACTGAAGGGACAGTGGAAACTCTACCCAGCAAGAGGAAAAGAGCCCCGCTGGCGGAGGAAGCGAAGAAGGCGAAGAGGGAGAGTGACAGAAACAGAGGTAAAACAAGAGTGAACCTCGGACAGGCATTCACTGGATGGAGAGCGCTCCAGGACTTGAGAGGGTTCCAAACTGGGGCTGCGATAATGAATCAATGAAATCGATAAAAAATCGATTATAAAAATAGTTCAAAAATAATTTCATAATCAATTCGTTGGGGTCTGTGTTGGCACACACTGTGTCATGGAGCTGCTGGCTATGTCACTTCAAAAAAAAACATTTGAAGCATGCACGTCACGTTAAATTCGAGTAAAAGGTGTGTTAGCTGCACACTATGCGAAATCAGTATTGCATGGCATGGGAGCACCGCGGTAATGAGGGAACACCTGAAATGAAAACATGGCGGAGCCTTGCATGAAGGGGGACTCAACAGCAGGGTAAGTAATACATGTAATAAATGTATTACCATGTAATAAATCACGGAATGTCCAGTCAAATGGAGCAGGTTAAGTGTCTACTTTATTCAGCTAATAGGTCAGCTCACATGTATGCAACACCACTTTCACGCATCCAGTCTACTGTCGTAAAACCCCTTTCCTGCACAGCCACATCTCACAGTTTCCGTCACTGTGAGGTGCGGCTGTGCAGCAGCAGGGTAAGTACACAATCTTAATTCAGTGAGTTTAGCCCCATGGCACGCATTGTGTTTTGAAGTGAGGAGTAGTTAGGGTAGTTAGTAGTTGGGGTAGTTCTTCTCGTTTATCTAATAGCCAGTGTTTGCTCGCGATCCAGCTTGAATGGCCTATTAAGTCAAATTTCCCAGAAGGTAGGAGCATGTGGACATGCTACCATTTTTGCATTGCAATGCAAAGTTCCTGTAGAGAGAGAGAGAGATGGGGGGGGGGGAGGGAGAGAGAGGGGGGAGAGAGAGCGAGAGAGAGAGAGAGAGAGAGAGAGAGAGAGAGAGAGAGAGAGAGAGAGAGAGAGAGAGAGAGAGAGAGAGAGAGAGAGAGAGTATGCGTGAGAGTGGAAAGTGTTACTGCAGTGTTACTGTTGTTAAAGCTATTTGATGTAGCAAAGCCTGTTAACACTTAGTTTGTTTTGCATTTTTCTTTTTTATTATTTATATTTAATTATTATTTCAACATCTCAGGTCCATTAAAGCAACATAAAAAATACCTGTTTTTTTGTGCACTTTATTAAAAAAAAGAATATATATGTATATATATTTTTCTCATGTAGAGCATACATTTAGGTCTGTTATTTGTGTTAATATTGTCAATTTGGAATAACTTGTAGTTTTTTTTAATAATGATGGAAATAAAATGTTTTTTGTTTTTATCAAATTCATCGATTAATCAAAGAAACAATCAACAGATTAATTGATTATAAAAATATTTGCAGCCCTATTCCAAACCGACTTTCAGTTGGCATTCTTTTTCCTGGATCATTAAGTAACACAACCTGCCTGCTTATTAATGCTAGCAGATGTTTTACCCCGCCTTTATCATAGCACTGAGATGGGGGTTTCTAGTTCACGCTGGGATTCGTACGGTCGTCTGTTGCTTTGGACAGTAAACAGGCTGCTAATACATTATTTGCACTCACACCCAGCACATGCAGTGTTTGGGTATTGTTCCTGCTCAGGATAAGGTCTTGAGGATGCCTGATGCTGAAACAGGAAGCCTTTCTAAGACTTGTTGAATGTCAGCCAGGACTTCTCTATCTAGTCTCTTATCCTTCTCTTGTCTTGTTCTCCGTTACGGTGAGGTTTTCCTTTCTTTGCCTTTGCAGCAGCAACTTCGCTCTCAGCAGTGGACATAACTGCCACGCTGATGGTCTTCTTCTACTTCTTATTTCCTGGATGCATATTGTCCCTCTTCTTCGTGTCTTTTCCACACATCCATGTATGTTCGTCCTCGTGTGGGTGCGTACTGGAAGAACACGTGATACAAATTAACCGGTTATTTTTTTGCCCGGTGCGGGATTCGATACGAGGTGTATCGCACCACAAGGCGACATCACTAACCGCTCGACTAAAGGGTCAGACCCGTTAGCTAGGGGCTAACGTGTCTTATTATTAGTTCACAGTCGTCACCTCCCCGAAGCGCGCCCTCGCGCTTTGTTATTCCCGCGCTCCGAGGAGACTTCTGAGGATCTGCGCACTTCCGGATCCTACCGCTGCCACCAATGTAACCGGTTAATTTCTTGCCCGGTGTGGGATTCTATACGGGGTGTACTGCACCACAAGGCGACATCTCTAACCGCTCGGCTAAAGGGTCAGACCCGTTAGCTAGGGGCTAACGTGTCTTATTAGCAGTTTACACAAACAACATGGGCACCCGCCGCCTTGCAGCGCCACTAGCGGCGAAACGACATTGGCTACTTTAACAATCGAGGGCAACGTTTTCCAAGGATTTTCCAGAAAGGATTATAAATTCCGCAGAGTGAAATAACTTTCCTGATTCACTAAGGTGCTGCGGGGTAGGTTTGCACCGGTGACATGGGTGAAAAGGGCAATTTTTTTAAATGTGCTTTTTTTAATTTATTGTATATGTGTTGCTGTTTTCTGAGGAGAATGGGGTCAAAAATATCGGGAAAAAAATGTATATGTCCTTTTGATGGTGATTCATGACAGTGGGTAGCCTGTTGCGGCACAGCCAATTATACACTTAATTTAAACGTCGTGGAACAGCAGGCGATAACAACGTTCAAGGCATCAGGGCAAGCCGTGCAGCTGCTGACATTCTTCTCAGAGAGAAACACTGCCAGCAACGGTACAATACAACCATGAAAGAAGAGGATGTAGGCATTCGTTGTCATGTGCAAGGAAAATGTAAGAAAAACCCACAGGCAGGTTATGCAATTCTACAGTTACCTGATAAATCAAATATGACCTTTGCGTTTCTATACCAGTATTAAGTCCATAGGCTTTTGTCTGCTCAAACAACTAAGCCAGATACCCTAAAACCAACAGGCATCAATGACCGCTTGATTACAATTATTCACAAGTACTCCCTTCATATTTGCCCAGTTGTTTTCTCCTGTGGTTTGCCACGGATGCCTCTCTCGTCTCGTAGAGCATGGCCGATCCACCGCTGCTACTGCTATCACCACATGCTATTATTGCTACGCCTATCTATATCACACCAGTTAACCTTGATGTATCTCAGCAACACAAATCAACAGCTAAGTATTAAAATCTTGTCTCTAGGCAATAGATGAGCTTGACTTATACATATGAGTAATTCTTTGAGCAGGGAAAATGTGTTGCGTGTCGCAGACATACAGAAGATCTGTCTTGTGAGAAGAAGGTGAGAAGTTGGTCCCTGTTTGCTGTGAAAACAGTGTATCAGTAGTCTGTAGTAGGTCAAAGGTCATCTTACATAAGATAGCCTTCGATCTGAATAAAAATGTCCACCGGCTCAGACATGGACACATATTGTGAGGTGGACCTGAACTCACAAGGCACGCATGACATGTTTCTTGTCCTGAATGAGTTGTGGAGAGCCAGATATACTACAATTATTTTTTTGTGGGGGGTGGGGTTTCTCCTTTTTCTCCCCAATTGTACCTGGCTAATTACCCCACTCACCGAGCTGTTCCGGTTACTGCTCCACCCCCCTCTGCCAATCCGGGGAGGGCTGCAGACTACCACATGCCCCCTCCGATACATGTGGAGTCACCAGCCGCTTATTTTCACCTGACAGTGAGAAGTTTCACCAGGGGGACGTAGCACATGGAAGATCATGCTATTACCCTCAGTTCCCCCTCCCACCTGAACAGCCGCCCCGACCGACCAGAGGAGGCGCTAGTGCAGTGACCAGGACACATACCCACATCCAGCTTCCCACCCGCCAGACGCAGCCAATTGTGTCTGTAGGGACACCCACCAAGCCGGAGGTAACACGGGGATTCGAACTGTCGATTCTGGTGTTGGTAGGCAACAGAATAAACCGCTACCCGGATGCCTGGTGCACTATAATTTCAACGTGAAACAAACACAAATCTGGGATTAGTACAGCAGCGTTATGCCTACTATCCAGTTATATTGGCTGAACCTTGACAGATGACCTGAAGCCCAAAAGAAAAAGCAGACTACAATCCAGCAGAGGCCAAACTCCATTTTATGACCAGTGATGTCAGGGCATGGTGGCAGTGTTTACTGACATGTGGTAGATGCATCTGAAATGACAGCACTTGAATTCAAATCAACAATAAATTGATTCTGTGCCAGTTTCCAAATCACTGCCAGTAAACGTTAACTAAGCTGGAAAGATGAATTTGAGCACCATTTCAAAGATCTGGTCCCGAGTCTTTGAAGTCCTTGGAGACAAACGTTCTCCTTCAGCACTTTCCCTTCCTTCACTTGCTCCAGCATCCCTCCTTTTCACCCTCCCTCCTCCGTGACAATGCACCACGGGTTAGTGGGCACAGCTGGACACCGCCTCTTAATAAATTCATGAGCCGAGTACAGCTGTGGCTAAATAAAAAGCTTCATTACAACGCTAAAGTGTTACTAATGATATGTACCTGCCATCCCCAGCACCTCCAAAAATTTAATGTGACACACTCAAATGGAAAATCTATTCCACAGCACCGCCTGCTCCAACTGCGCCTCAGCAGGCTCCATGGTAATTTTCTCCACCTCCGCTTGCCTATTTTCCGCGCACCTCCTACCCCTTCCATAACCAATATTTACAATTCTGTTGCCATAATGTTCTACCAAGCCCTTTGCACTCTGTCATGACCTTGATATTAGCCATAAATTGGCCTTCTACGAACTGAACGGGGGGGCGGTTATTATGGAGAAATGTGAAGAAAAATCCCAAGAGGGCCAAATATAATCAACCGCTGCTTAATAAAGAGAAAAATAAATAAAATGGAAAGCTGTTAGTTTACTCTTTGATTTCTGATTCCCCGGTGCAGATGTACTGGATGAACACTGGTAGTTTTAGTAGTGCTAGCAGGGATAGGGCTTAGTGCAATTCAACCCGAGATAACTTTTGAAATAAATACAATAAAAAAGTAATTTATAATGTCAATTTATGGCCTATTCCAAATAAGATCAGTACATTAGATCAGTTATCAGATATTGGCTAAATGAGGCAGGCACTCATAAGCAATTTATGCAGCATGTCAGTGATGCTGCATAAATTGCTCATATGCAATGCTTATACGCATTTATGTCTCTCAGCAGGAGGACAGAACAACAGGTGACCAGCAGTTTAATGAGATACTCCACGAGGATGCTGATAAGCTGACAGGGTATAACTCCAAAAAGAGAAACAACTATAGCATGCATGCAAAATATTGGAGTTGTGTAATATAGCTTTGCTACCTTTTATAATGGGAGAATCAGTATCCTGTCCTACTTGTTTGATCCTTTAATGCAGGCCTTCGACTGGGAACAGAAGAAGGAATCAGATGGGGAATGTTCTGAGACAGGCTTTCCGTATAAAATCACACCTTGAGATGCCAAAGGCAATTCCCGGTGTAACAACATACCCAATTTTATGCAATGAGATAAACATGCATTTTTCAAATATGCACATTGTATTTGTCAGGATGTCAGCATACCTAATTTTACATATTTTGTAGAATTGTACTTGTTTCCTTTTTTTTGTCTGTACTTGTGTCATTGGAATTGAAGTAAACAAGTATAGATAACGGATGGACGGATGCTGTCATTCGAAATCGATTCCTGCTGCTGCTTGGGCATACGCCAATTCCCATTTAAATAAACTGCTTTTCAATAAACTCTTTATCTATTGCTCAAGTCACTGCATTACTAATGGTCATGATATGAACAGCATCGGTGCCTCGCCATTTGAGTACCAAACAAAAATACATAGTTGCCCCGTATCACAGAGCCAACATCCGTGTTCTTAGGGATTTTGTACTGCAGAACTACGAAGCCATGATAATTACAGAATAACATTGTCTTAAACTACAAAGAGCCGATCCCAGTCAGTCTCGAAGATTCTTCTTTCTCCAGCCTGCAGACAAAACAAGATGTTAAAAACCAAACCTCTCTCGAGTGTGACTTGCGTGAAGAGCTCTTTTGTTGAGAGTTAGTGGGCTTTGGGAATCAAATTGAAATATATATTCACAATGACTGTCTCACAACACTCCCCAGTGTCTTGTAAGCCATGAAAAGAAGAAAAGACACAACAGATCCCTCTATCTCCTCAAATTCAATTTCATGTAGCTTTTTCTTTATTCCTGCTCATGTCGTCTCTTGACTGCGGATCAGTTGAACATGTTTGATTGTTTTGTTCCACCCAAAGTCTGATTTAGCAAATGCAAGATGGAAGAAAGAGTATTTGTCTAGGGGACACTGGGAGTGTCGATAGCCCTTCTCTGGCTCATCGCTGATTCTCTCAACAAAGAATTCTCAGTTTCTTGCATCAAGTTTTGTTGTTGGTTTTGGCCCTTGGGTCTGCAGAGAGCCAAGCCTCGTATGCAAGACAAACACACGCATACAAAACACATATGCAACACCAAAAACATGTGAACTCACACCTATAAATGCAAATATACACATGTGCATGGATGTAGACATACATTCTTCTACTTCTGCCTTTTTTGTTATCCTCTAGTACTTTTCCACTCCAGTTGTAAACCAGTGGGTTAATACTCGTTTTGCTTTCTTGGGCAGATTAGGGGAGTCCAAACTGTCCGACGTGCATATCCATGCAGGCAAAGTCAATCTGCACTTCAGCCCACTGGAGGAGGGATTGCGGATGCTCTCAGACCAGCCTGTACAATAAGAGATCCATGGCAACTTGGATCATTGGTCTGCAGCTCTGGTAGTGTGTTAATAGCAACAAGCAAAGACACACTCTTGATGAGTCCAATTTCAGAGTTGAACAATTGCTGCGGCATTCCTGACAGAAAGCTTCAAATCACTGTCTGTCTTACACATACCCTCCCTATCACTTGTTCTCAGACTCGCAGGTTCACGACAACATACTTGAAAGCTCTACCAATGCAAATCTAACTGCTAAAACTATCAGGTGCTGACTTTATTGACAACTTCATTGCTTGAAAATCAAATTGGTATCAATGGGGCCTGAAAAATCTGACTCGGCTTGTACTTGGGATTGAGGTTTGAATAGTAAAAAATTAAAAAAAGAAAGAAACAGCCGGATCATATCTTGCCACCGTTAAGCTCACTTGAACATTTCAGGAGGCTGTTGTTTCAGCATAAAGAGGCTGCAGGGTCAGCTTTTTTCCCCCCTTAAGCTTTTCATTTAGTCAACACTTTCCCTCCCTAAACTTCTAATTCTTGTGTAGCTAAGCTCGATATGCATTGTCTAGATTGGAGAAAACAGCAGCCCCAACAGAGTCTTCTTCGCTAGCCTCCTAAAGCACCTGGACTAAATATATTCAGCTTCTGAAGATCTGCATAGGAACTAAATCCCTCTCTATTGTCCTTGTGTGCTACCTTGAGAAGAGGGAATATCTTAGCTCTAACTGACCTGCCTTTGGGAAGGAAGGCAATTACAGTGGGATTTCGTGTACAGCACAGCTCGGGATTACAAAAGCCTTCTATCAGAGATGGGGGGGGGGGCGGCGACCCAGCCTTCTATTACACTTCCATCTGAGCTATACGCTGTCTCCAGCTGGGTTGAGGAAACTCCAGATCTGGGAGGTCAATTTAATTTACAGGATCAGAGGCCCAGCTCATAATCAGTCCCATCAGAAGCTATATACTGGCACAGACACATTTCAGTCGGAGCAGGATTACCAGGGTTTGGCTACTCAATTTAAGAAAAAAAGGGACAGATCAATGCAGGGTTTACAGCACATGAAAATACAGAGGGGAGAAGAGACGGTATGTTAATTTTCTTCACCCTTAGCCGTATTGGGTAACCGCGACCGCCCGCGATGCTCTAAATCGACAAGCTACAGTGCCATGTAGAAAAAGATACCATATACAAATGAAATTGTTCTAGATGAAATCTATTTCAACTGAGGTTTTTTTTTCCTTCTTCCTTGTTTGCCACTGAGCCTGACGCTCGCGGTTAGCACAAAGCCAAGTCCTTGAATACTCGCCATGAAAGACGAATATGGAGCCACTGTGATGCCGATTCAAAAGCATAAGCAGCAGTGAAAGAGCGTGTTTAGGCTAACATGTGTAGCACCATTTTGTCATCTTAAATCATCATAACTAAGGGAGATCTAGCAGTTGAGACTGGAGGAACCTGGATAGTGTCCACCGGGCAAAGGGAGTGTACATCACTCACAACTTCCCATGAATTACTGGCAAATAAAAGCTCTCATGCTGGCCTCCAAATGGTTCTTTAAGCCCCCCCTGGAACTGTCCTTCTGTCATTGCACCCAGTCACCCCCCAAAAATGATCAGAATCAGGGGGCTTTAGGTTTCATCAAGGCATGGCTACAGGACTGCAAGGAAAGGGGGGGTAGAAAGGAGTGTACTTGGGGTATCAAGGCCCCAGTCTGGGGAAGAGACAGCACTTTCCCAGAGTCTTGACAGGCACAACAGCTGAGATTCCTGCCCCTTGCCCCCCTCCTCCCCTTCCTCTTCCACCTCTCTCTCTCTCTCTCTCTCTCTCTCTCTCTCTCTCTCCTCTCTCTCTCTCTCTCTCTCTCTCTCTCTCTCTCTCTCTCTCTCTCTGTCCTTTTGCCCAGCGATAGCTCACTGGTCCCATACAGATGTGTATGTGTGGGTGTGTGTTGTTGGTGGAGAGCTGGCTTGTGATGTTGTGCCAAAGAGGGAGAGATGTGTAATGAGAAAGAGAGAGGAACGAGGGAAGGGGGCAGGGGGCAGGGGAACAGCCTGCTTTTTGGATTTTTTAAAAATATATATATATATATATTCTTTTTTCCCCATTGCCAGCAAGACTGATGAGAATGCAACAGCTGTGCTCTCTCTCTCTCTCTCTCTCTCTCTCTCTCTCTCTCTCTCTCTCTCTCTCTCTCTCTCTCTCTCTCTCTCTCTCTCTCTCTCTCTCTCTCTCTCTCTCTCTCTCCTCGTCATAGTGTATCTCTCTGTTTTAATGTCTTGCTCTCTATCCTTCACACTGACTTGCCGACCTTGCTGAAAACCAGTGTGCATACAGTTGTCCCGTACCTGCATTCCTGCACACATGCAAGCATGTGTGTCTCGTGGTCACTTCAGGGACTAACAGAATAACAGGGACACACCATCCACGCTTAAGTTATCATCTCCATTCAAATTTGATAAACCGAAAAAAAATAAAAAATAAAGAGTTCATCTTAAATTAAGACTTAAATTCTCAACAGAGTAACATGAAGGAGTCAGGTCATATTATTCATACATAGAAATGTTACTGTGTCTTGGCCACCCCTTGTCACCATATGGAAGCCAATATAATATATTATATATAATATATTATACTCGGTCTAAAATACATCATATGGTTTTATTTCTAAAGCTAGACCCACATATGAGTGTGGTGTAATGACACCTTTTCTAAGGGGAAATCTCTTGAATAATAAGACGAGATCAACTGAATTACAAGATGAGGGCAGCATGGAGGCTTACTGGTTAGCCCTCTGTATCTGTGTGTGTGTGTGTGTGTGTGTGTGTGTGTGTGTGTGTGTGTGTGTGTGTGTGTGTGTGTGTGTGTGTGTGCGCGCGCGCTCTGTGATGGATGGGGGTATCTCCCTGCCTTACGCCTTGTGCATGCTGGGATTGTCTTCAGCCCTCCCCGATTCAGCAAAGATGAATTGTATTGAACGTATATGGCCAATATATAAACGGTGACAGTATGATCGGTACCTTTCCATCTTGCCGAGTCCAGGTTTTAATGATCTAATGGTACTGCATAATTTCCTTTTAGGTTTAGGAGTTTCCAACCTGATTGCAGTTCAAAAAAAGAAAATGAAAAAAAAGAAAAAAAAGACTAAAAAATGCTGCTTTAATCCTGAAAATACACTTTTCAGTGTGCTTGTTTATTCTGCTTGCTCCTGCCTTCCTTACAGAAACAGAACAAGGGATTCGCACCTCGAGTTCATTGTCTCTATTTTTTGATGGGGAGACAAAGTGATATTCTCAAGGACCAAAGAAAAGCAGAAAATGCCTTACCATATGACTGAAACGATCCCACAAAAGAGGAATACTACGGGGGGGGGGGGGGTTAGCCATGCCCCTCATTTATCTCCGTAAAGCCCAGTCACATCCAATGCAGCTGGGTGTTGTTTCTTATTCATGCTGTCTAACCCTTACCAAAGAACGCCTCGCTGCCACAGACTCTCAAATACTGAGTGTCAGAGTTTGATTGTCCAAGTCCTCTGGTCTTCCAATAATGGGAAGAGTGAGGACAGGTGTCCACATGATTCCACGATCTTTCCGAAAAACAAGGCAAAAGCAGGACTCCGATGGTCACCAGCTGTTTGTGCCTCCATACTGACACAGCTGGAGAGGAGTGATGTCATCAGTGTGCAGCTGTGCTCCAAACAGAGACCACAATGGATGTGTGTGAGTCAACATCCTCTTGCCCATTTGTATTTGGCAAACAATGCTAGTTATGACCGCACTATTAGTTATCAATCAATGATGTGCAAGTAGGAATCAAGGACCTGAGAGAATTTGGTACGGTGTTCAGCTTTTGATGGGCAAATTAAATGTTTTTCCCAGGTGTCCAAATGACAGTCTATTTTGAATAATTGCTGTGCTTGATTGTCCAAAGCAAACCACCGATTATCTATGGAGTGAATCACAAACTGATACAGGAGCTATGTCAAAGTGGAATAAAAGTTCTTGACATATAGATAAGCCAGATTTTGTGGGATGGCCACTTGAGTTGAGGAATGTATATTTTATGTAAATATTATATGCCGAATGTGGAAATCAGCAAAACTCTTCACAGTATATTTCATTTAAGTCCACAACAACAAATGCAGGCATCATGTCCAGTCCTGATTCAAAAGGAATTTGCCCCAGCTCCAGCTTTTCCTCCCAAGCAAACCCTTTCTTCCTCTGAACGCTAATGTTGCTACTTTTGCCTCAGGAACCTCTAAATACTTTTGAAAGTTGCCATCAAAGCGTAGTAAAAACCACCCATCAGAGAACCATATCAAGAAAACAACAGGTATATAAAAGAGGCTCTGCATAGGAATAAGTATTTTTTATGAGGTACACCAATCAGCCAAAACATTAAAACCACCATTTTGTAGGCTCCCCTCATCAGCTCTGACCCATCCAGGCATGAACTCCACAAAACCTCAGAAGGTGTCCTCTGGTATCTGGCACCAAGACGTTAGCAGCAGATCCTTTAAGTCCTGTCAGGTGCGAGGTGGAGCCTCTATGGATCGGACTTGTTTTTCTAGCACATCCCACAGATGCTCGATCGGGTTAAGATCTGGGGAATTTGGAGGCCAAGGCGACACCTTCAACACTTTCTCATTTTCCTCAAACTATTCCTGAACAATTATTGCAGTGTGGCTGAAAGAGGCCACTGCCATCAGGGAATAGCATTGCCATGAAGGTTGTACCTGGTCTGCAACGATGTTAGGTAGGTGCTATGTGTCACAGTAACATCCACATGAATGCCAGGACCCAAGGTTTCCCAGCAGAACATTGCCCAGAACATCACACTACCTCTGTTGGCTTGCCTTCTTCCCATAATGCATCCTGGTGCCATCTCATCCCCAGGCAAACAACGCACAAGTACCCAGCCGTCCACATGACGTAAAAGAAAACGTGGTTCATCAGACTAGGCCACCTTCTTCCATTGTTCCATAGTCCAGTTCTGACGCTCACATGCCCATTGTAGGTCCCTTCGATGGTGGACCGGGGTCATCATGGGCACTCTGACTAGTCTGTGGCAATGCAGCCCCATACGCAGCAAGCTGTGATGCACTGTGTGTTCTGACACCTGTCTATCATAGCCAGCATTAATGTTTTCAGCAATTTGAGGTACGGTGGCTCTTCTGTGGTGCTGGACCAGACAGGCTAGCCTTCACTCCCCGTGCACATCAATGAGCCTCGGGCGCCCACCACCCTGTCGCTGGCTCACCAGTTGTCCTTCCTTGGACCACTTTTGGTAGGTACGGACCACTGCATACTGGGAACACCCCACAAGACTTGTTGTTTTGAAGATGCTCTGACCCAGTCGTCTATCCATCTCAATTTGGCCCTTTCAAAGTTGCTCAGGTCCTTACACTTGCTTATTTTTCCTGCTTCCAACACATCAACTTCAAGAACTGACTGTTCACCTGCTGCCTAATATATCCCACCCCTTGACAGGTGCCATTGTAATGGGATAATCAATGTTATTCACTTATACCTGTCAGTGGTTTTAATGTTTTGGCTGATCGGTGTAACTTTGAGCTTGTATACGCAAGGATAGAGCAGCCACAAGGACACATGGACATCCTTTATGTCATTTAAAAGCAACACTTTAGGAGGTCATGGTGTAGGTAAGACTGAGTACTGCTATGGGGGGTAACAGCATTTTTGAAGGCAGACACCACATTGGTATTTTTTTAGAGTTCATTGTTGCTCCCTAATTTTCAGAACATTGAATGGTCAGAATTGGCAAGAGAATATTTAATTAAGATCTAATTAAAATGAAATGGATGTAAATAGATGATAAATTAAGAGATAAATATAGCACAAAGAATATCTCACAAGATGAACCTTGTGCCAGAGAAGTCCTTTACTTTGACAACATGGATCCAAGTTTGCTCCTTGAAATGAGATTCTTTATGTGAAGGAAGTAGTTCTCCGACTCAGAAGGTAGTGCTGATGAACTCTGGGCTTTCCTTTGAGTGCCAGCCAGAGAGAGGTTTGTCATATTGTTTAGTAAGACTCTGAATTGTTTGTAAGAAGCATGCTACATCCAAATCATTCATACTGCACATGCAAATTTTAGCATGTGCACATTAGTATGCAAATTTTGTATGTGAAAGGTATGCATATGCACACCACATCTAGATGAGTATAGTAAGTCTGGAGCTCATGGTGAATAAACAATCAAAACCCCATAAGTCTTTGCGGCTTCGTTGTTTCCATGGAAGCAAATGGAGAGGGGAAATATTTCCAAAGCAGGATGATGGCAGACAATGAAGCAGGAGGAACAGCAGCTGGCATTGGCAAATTCAAATGTATTTTAACAAGTTCATGATAAAATGTGTTTGTAGCATCAACAGAGTGAAGGCTGAATTGAAACATGAAGCAATAGCACGAAGCTCTTCTGACGTTACAAAGGGTCACTTTCAATTGGCGCCGAGTCCGCTGAGTGTCTGCAACTCTAAGTATTGAATAGTACACCCCAGTAGTATGCAGTATACACCATATACTTTAAGTATGTAGGGGGGCATCCGGGTAGCGTGGCAGTCTATTCCATTACCTACCAACATGGAGATCACCGGTTCGAACACCCGTGTTACCCCTGGCTTGGTCGGGCGTCCCTACAGACACAATTGGCCATGTCTGCGGGTGGGAAGCCAGATGTGGGTATGTGTCCTGGTCGCTGCACTAGCGCCTCTTCTGGGCGGTCGGGGTGCCTCTTCAATGGGGAGGGGGAACTGGGGGGAATAGCGTGATCCTTCCACGTGCTATGTCGCCCTGGTGAAACTCCTCACTGTCAGGTGAAAAGAAGCGGCTGGCGACTCCACATGTATCGGAGGAGACATGTGGTTGTCTGCAGCCCTCCCCGGATCAGGAGAGGGGTTGAAGCAGTGACTTGGATGGACGGGTGCAACTGGAAAGAAAAAGGGGAACCCCCCCCCCCCCCAAAAAAAGTATGTAGAAATACTGACAATATGCTGAATATGTAGCTGCCAGGGAAGAGAAAAAGAGGAAAAGAGGAAGGCCAAAGAGGAGGTTTATGGATGTGGTGAGCGAGGACATGCAGGTGGCTGGTGTGACAGAGGAAGATGCAGAGGACAGGAAGAGATGGAAATAGATGATCTGCTGTTGTGACCCCTAACGGGAGCAGCCAAAAGTAGTAGTAGTAGTAGAATATACTGACAATGGAGACCCTACAATGGTCCTCACTTCAGCTTCAACATGCTGGAGAAAAGTGTAGCGTTAGACATCACACTTCTGATTAAATAATATTAGAAGCTTTGGCTATGATTTGCAACTTCTGCTGACTAAACAGACTGGTCCATGACAATATCATGCAAACACCACACACTGCACAACTGGTTTGTGCCAGCTCCCAAAAATTGTAGCAATGGACTAACACTTTGCTTCATGAGAAAGAGCACAGTACATAGAGAGTTTGTGGGTGTATTCTCTATCAAGGAGAGAAAGGAGCACAGCTTTTATAGAGTAAAACAGGTAAACTATAAGAGTGCGTGTATATGGAAAAACACTGGGCAGGGTGAAGGTGGGCAAAATATGAAGACTCAACATGTTATGAAGGTCTTATGTGTACGCACAATGAAAATTATACGTTATTCTTATCCATTCCTTTACAGTCTTCTGACCAAAATACTATATTTTCTCAAAACCTTCACAGGTCAGGCACCCAGCAGGTGAGAAGCCACAGTCTTACTTTGAACACGAGTTTGCAGATTGCAGAACCCCAGATACAACTAGAGCGCCTTCGTGCCCTTGAGCAATGCACTTAACTACAAAATGCCCAGGCTAGTGCTGCCCGGCGGCTCACGCAGAGCTCCCTCCAATCTGGGCAACGTATGCAGCAAAATTGCAATAAATGGATCGATGAGCATCACTTCATAAACCTTACTTTGTGGCCTCAGCCATCAGTTATACTGCTGCTGCCTTCTACCAGCAGCTAGCTGTGCTTTTCTTCAGTCTGAAGTAGTTTTTGAATGAAAAAAAAAAGAAGAAGGAAACTGAGAAATCAAGTTATATGGTCATTTGGATTAATTTTATCATAACACAAAAAGTATGTTATAACTGCCAGGAAATAACAGTAACATTAAACATAACCATTGAAACCAAAATATTAAAAAAATGACATGTGAAATGTTCTAATTATAACAAATAATATTTCAGATTATTGTGATATTTTATAATAGTGAATTGAATGTAAATATCTCAAGATAAAGATGCAACATAACTATTTAAATGAATATCAAATAAATGGCAATCTAATTATCCAATAAGGGACCTTATCAGCCTCTATAAAGCCTTGGTTTTGTAATTTAATCAATGAATCCTACAAAAGAGGATTTTTAAAATTTTTTTTAGTATCAGCACATCAGTGATGAGGTCAGGAACAAGTGTAGGGGAGTGTAGTACAACAAGTGCAGTAGGAACAAGGGGAAAGTGGACCATTTCCACCTGAGAAAGTCATTCCTGACAACTCCTTTGTGAAATGACTTGGGTGTAAAGCTCCCTGGTGTCACCCAAATTACAAACCACTGCAATTTCTCACCCCCCCCCCAAAAAAATGGTCTCTCCTTCAAAATATTCAGCAATTTTACTTTCATTTCTTTCTTGTTCCTCTTTTTGTTTCATTCACCCTTTCGGAAACTAATATTGTACATTGCATTCACGGTCACTTAATTTAAGAACAGGTGGTGTATTTTGGTGCTTGGGACATTGTGTGTGTGTGTGTGTGTGTGTGTGAGAGAGAGAGAGAGAGAGCGAGAGAGACTGAGTGCATGTTTGAGGTTGCAGTTGATATTTTTCCAGTTCAACTCGGCAAATAAAGCCGGACACATAAGCTCACTGCCAGCACTCGGTTCAAAGAGCCCCGCTCAAAAGCAGTATCCTCCTCACACCAGCTATCTTCTCTGTGTTTTATGGCTGCAGGCCCTGCAGAGCTCAGCGGTTCTGGGAAAGGTCTGTGGTTACCTTCGACGTTAACATTACTAGAAAAGAGAAAGGGAGGGCTCCTGAGGTGGCAGCCCTCGGCCAGATGTGTTAAAACAGGATCCAAAAGACACTAGTTACGGAAGTAGTCACCCAGGCAGGCAAACTTGTATTCAACCTGTCAACTAATTGTGTCTGTGGCTTGGTGCCTACAACACGTGTGTGTGTGGGGGGGGCAGGGATTATTTTGGGGGAGGAGGGGGTATCTAACTGACAACTGTGTGATAGGTCATGTCAAAAAAATGTGTGCAAAGAATTCTCTCTACAACTGACATCAACATTTCGTTTTCACCCCTTGGGTCATGTAGCACGGTGTAGGAAAATGAGCATAAGGTGATAATTTCATAAAATGCTGGAACATAATTGCACCTTTAAAAAAAAGGCTGCAAACACCCAGATTTGAACCCAACAATGAAGCATTTCTCAGTGACATGAGTAAATAAGTCCTAAAGACTGGCTTGCATTATGCATTCAATGCTGATTTACTCTCTGGTGAACACTGATTACTGTGCTGCTCCTGCTTTCTCTTCACGGTGTCTTTAGCTTTCATGAGGGGGTCTTCGCTATTGGTAAGGCTGCCCTCCACTGAACATAACAGGTATTGCAGGGTGAAAGAGCAAAATTCATCTGTTTTCAGCGACAGCTCACAATCAATGTAAAACATTGTCAGTAGTAATTAGTATGAAATCCAATAAGCGTTATCAGATACATGTGTGAGTGTCTGAACATACAAACGTATCTGTGTCCTGAGTCTTGACGGGGAGTTTTTCTTTCATGATAAAGTTGATGGTGCTTCAAATAGCTTGTAATAATAAAAACTTTAAATGCTCAATAATCAAATAAAAAAAATGATCAAATTCAATTGTCCAGTGGCGACTGAGGAGTCACTCCGCTGACCCTCCTGCCACAAATTCAGTAGTGAGTTTCCAATTCTAAAATGCTTTTAATTAAGTATCCTTTAAAAACCACTGGTCTGCTCCTCTGGCCCTCTGGGTAATAATGTGCAAAAGAAAAACACATTAAACTGTGTTTTGTTTTGTTGTTTTTGTTTGTTTGTTTGTTTGTTTGTTTTTTTGTCCTTGCATCTGTGAGAATAATCAAGTTTCGAGCACAAACTGACTTACTGTGATGAATACAGATTGCAATCATCCCTTTGACTTATTGATCACATATTATTGAAATTTGTGGTTGAAATTTAAGAGATGGCAGCAGATCAGGATGAAATGATTTTCATGAGAATACAGTATTGCTATATACATGACATCAATGGCGGAGGTACTTTGCGCGAGTTTGCTTCATGAACAGACTGACACAGCATGACTGACACTGCTTCTTACCAATCATGGCAGAATGGCCAAGCTCCACTTTGCTTTGGAGTTTAAAGGTGGAACGTTTTTTGCTGCAGATGAACAGTCTTCCAAGGCCCACAAAGGACATTTTCAGAAAATAACATTAAAAAAAAGTTGCCATCAAGTTGCAACCAATGCTGATGAGAGTTACTGTACATTTACTTTTTTCATTTGCTTATGTTTCATATAATCTTGACATTCGGGTATGTGCACTGTAAGAAATCACTGTTTTCACATTTATATATGTGAAGTAGTGTTGACATGAATAGTAATGATATACTTAAAATGCAAGACTACATAACTTATTGCACATTAGGTGCAAGGGATGGGTTGGGAGTTTTGAGCAATATGCTGTCTTTTATTTATCTATATATTATTTCTATAACACTTTTGATGTAGGACTTCAGCAATAATATTCTGGTAGGTTTTTGACATTGTTGTTGTGAAGGGTTAGGCCAGCAGTTGGCCAATATCAATATTTTGAAAGTATCTGACATCATCATCAAACTTTCTGTATTCCTAATATATTGTTGTTGTCATAGCAGACATGATTATTAATGACGCTTAACGCTATTACAGCTAATGGCAAACTGCTACATGTATATTCACCAATATCCAATATTAGTAAAGAGTTATGACTATTCAAAAGGTGACTCTTGGATGTAAATTATGTCCAAGATATTTACATTAATGTAATCTTGTAAAGTTATCTTGACTAGTAATATCAACAATTGAGTAACACTGGTTAAAAGGAAAATTCAATTCACATATTCGTATGTAAATTTCTTCAATTTTGGCTAGTCATCGGTCAAGCTTAGATGCCTAACGGTCACTTAAGACAAGCAAAAAAGTGTGTGTGTGGTTAGGAGCAGCAAATGGAGTAGACAAGCTTTCAGACGCTCCCCAGTACCAAGCTTTAAAAGCAATATATTGGCAGTCTCATATATCATCTTGGACTAAGAAGTCCAAGGACATCAAGTCGCTTTGACCAGCTCCAGCTAATGCTAACAATTCAGATAATGCTAACCATGCTATCGGTGATTCTCCCAGCCAAACAATAGCTGTCGACATGGATGATTTGCCATGGCTATGGGAGTAGGCCTCTGACAAGATTCTTAAAACACATTAATGTTAGGTTTGAAAAAGTGGAACAGACCCTTCAGGAGGTCCAACGCTTTCAAAAAGAACTGCTGGAGAAGGTGGAATCTATCGAGGAACAGATGCTGGAACAGGAGAATTATATAAGCTGCTCGGCAAAGGCAGTCTGCGGCCTGAAAAATGAAAACAATGCGCCGCAACAATGTTAACATTGTCAGCATACCTGAACAAGAAGAAAGGAGCAAACCAATAGATTTGTCGAAGCCCTGAGCGGCCGAGCCCACAACTCCTTGGAGAAGACAGCTTCCAGTCTATGGTCAACCGGGCACATCGGACCCTGTGAGACCCTGTGACCATGGCCCCTGGAGGGAGCCAAGCCCTGCACCATTATCCACCCGGGTCCACTTATAGCGGGAGAAGGAGCTCACACTGCATAGCTAGGGAGATAGCTAACAGATGACTCAGTAGGCTGTACTTAGTGTTGAGCGTGATTTACTGAAAGCTGCAAAAGTGCAAACACAAACACAGGAATACATGCCATAATACACAGTTAAAATGAATATGTGCAACGATGTTACAACTTTCTTCTCCACAGGTTTCCAAATGAGGTAACAGTTAGTCTACGTAACTTATAAAGACCATCTAAAATAATGTTTTAATTTAGAAAGTAACCTATGATAGTGATTAGCTTGGCCAATTAGCTTAGCCAATCAACTTAGGCGATTAAAATCCCTTTAACAGCGTTTTTGAAGAACATACAAAGGTAAGTAACTACACTTACAGGCAGATCTACTCCAAGGATTAAAAAAAACTCTTGAGGGGCTACACTGGGCCTGCGTGTACACTGCTTGGCTGTACTGTGTAGACTAAAAAACAAAATGGAGGCTACAGCTATTTGGGGATATCTTAAAGATACTGTACCTCACTCAACCTGTCTAATTTACAGCAAACACTGACTGGTGTCAGAACATGGAGTGTAAAGACAGCAGGGTGTTCATTTTCCAAGACTACGTCAGAGGTGATGTCAGAGTGACGTAAATTCGACGAGGTATTGAGCACGCTGCAGGAGCTCAAGGTGGAGTTAAATCTTTTCTTCCTAGAGAGGCTTCGGATCAAACACAATGGCGAGTTCAAGGTTTTAACTACACCGGGTGAGGCAATGTAATTTATGAACACTGACTTAAATAACGTATCCTAAAAACTTTGATTCCGTTCTGTGTGTTTACATAGGAGCTTAATCATTTTCAGAATCAGAATCAGAATCATATTTATTGGCCATGCAGGTTTGCACATACATGGAATTTGACTCCGGTTTCGAGGCTCTCTCGGTGTACTTAACATAGAATAACAACACTACAACAAAACAGTCTTCAGATATATACACAAGGATTGACTTATACAGGTGAAATAAGAGTGCAATGGTGCAGAGACTATATCACAGATGCATTTTGACATGACTTTTTGGCATTCAGATATTCCAGTTTGTCTTTATGAGAAACTGTCAATTTGGTTTTTGTTTTGTTTATATATATAATTACTTTAACCAGCCATGATTGGCAACAGAGTTGAGCTAGCTTCTTGTACCTTTTTAGGTATTGTTTTCTCTGGGAGCTAGTCACTGGACATGCATTTTGCGGTCCCGATCTTAGGGGCATCTGTGCTTCGTTTGGGGATGCACTTTGTGGGTTGGGAGGGAACATGTTTATGGGTTTGTTTAAGTGTGTTTATTAAGTTTAGAAATCACGTCAGGACACAGCGCTGTCGCTCGACACAACCTCTCCGTGGCATTCTTTATTTAGACTGACACAGCATCAAAGGCAGACCCGATCAAACAACCCAGAGCCCGCAGGCATCACCAATCGATCCCAGCACAATAGAACAGCACCAAATCAAATGCAGCACTGTCGATGTGTGCATACATAACATTTCCCCCCCCCCCCGGCAGAATTTCAAACATGAAAGGTTGACACAAAGTCCTCTAGGTGGCCAGGGCGTAAACGTGTGCGAACAGGTCGCGGGGCGGCCTGAGGCTGGGCAGGCCGAGGTGGGGAGGGAGATGGCAGGGGGAGCTGAGGCCCAGAAATGTCTGGGGCCCGTGTAGGAGCTGCATGAAGCCCCGGGGCGTCTCGCCATGCTGAGGGAATGGCTATGGTTGTGTCACCAGCTGTGTGTGGCGGAGCTGACACCTTCCGTAGACGACTGGAGTGCCACCGAGTGCCATCGCTGAGGAGGTAAGTGGCTGGGCCCAGCTGACGGGTGACTTGGAGAGGAGAGGACCAGTATGAAGCCATTTTATTGTCCCTGTGGGGCCTGCGGACCCTGACCCAGTCTGACACATTGATGTCTGGCACCCTGGTTCGTTTTGACTGGTCAAACCGTTGCTTCATCCGCGTCTGCTGACGAGTGACTGAGGCTCTGACCCCAGAGGGAGGTGCCTGAGGTGTGGAGGGGCGGAGCCTGTCAAGGGGCATGCACAGTTCCCGGCCTAGCATGAGAGAGGCTGGGGAGACGCCTGTGGTCGAGTGCTGTGTGGCCCGATAGTGTAGCAGAGTGTGACGGATGGCCTGCGTGAAAGAGCACCCTTGGGCCATGTGTGCTCTGAGGCCGTTCTTCAGTGACTGGTGAAAACGTTCAACGCCGCCATTGGCCTGGGGGTGGTAGTACGCAGTGCGTATATGACGGATGCCCTTGCTTTCGAGATAAGCAGTGAACTCAGCAGAGACCAGCTGAGGGCCGTTGTCAGTGGTGATGGCCTTTGGGAGGCCCCAGCGAGAGAAAAGAGAGTCCAGGAAGTCGATGATGATCTGTGAGGTCAGTGCCGGAAGTGGTGAGTTCAGGCCATTTTGAGTGTAGATCGTAGGCGACCACCATGAAGCGTTGGTGGTGGGGAACTCCATGGATCTCACCACAAATGTCCAACTGCAGGTGTTCCCAGGGCTGAGAGGGCCAGGCGAGAGGTTGCAGGGGTGGGGAAGCCTGGTGGCCAGTCTTGCCACTCACAAGGCAGGCAGAACAGTCCTTCACCAGAGCCTCAATATCTCTGTCTATCCCCGGCCACCACACCAGGTCTCGGCAGCGCTGTTTCAGTTTCACAATGCCCAGGTGGCCTTCATGCGCCGTATTCAAAACACGTGCACGGAGAGCAGCTGGGACCACTGTGCAAAACCCACGTGCCACGCAGGTGTCGTTCCAGCAGGAGAGCTCCTGTCTGACTCGGGCGAACGCAGCCAGCTCCTCTGGGACCTTGTGAGGCCAGCCGTTCTGGATGTAGGTGCGGAGCTGGGAGAGGACAGGGTCCTGTTCGGAGGCTGCCCTCAGCTCCTGCAGAGAGACAGTGGCCTGGAGGGGTGTGTGTAGCATTTGGACAATGTCCTTTTCCACACAGTCAGTGTCCGTCTGTGGAGCTGGGGTGGAGACAGAGCGAGAGAGCAGGTCGGCGACAACATTGTCTCTGCCTGGGGTGAACTGCAGGCTGAAGTTGTACTGGCGGAGGCGGTCAGACCAGCGGTGCAGCCTCAGGGGTTTGTGGCCTGTCCCAGATGTGGACAGCAGCGCTGTCAGGGCCTGGTGATCTGTCCTGAGGGTGAAGGAGCGGCCATAGAGGTAGAGGTGCCACCTTTCACAAGCCCAGATACAGGCTAACGCCTCACGCTCACCCACGGAGTACCGCTGCTCGGTCAGGTTGAGGGCACGGGAGGCGAAGGCAATGGGCTTCTCCACACCGTTCTGGGTTTGAGACAGCACGGCCCCTATCGCTGTGGCTGATGCGTCACAGGTCACAAAGGTGGAGCTGGAGATGTTGAAGTGAGCCAACACTGGTGGTGAAGTCAGTTGAGTCTTGAGATCACGCACAGCGTCACTGCATGCCTTTGACCACACCCATGGCTCGTCCTTACGCAGCAGCTGGCGCAGGGGGGCTGTGGTCGCAGAGTACTGGGGAAGAAACCTCAGGTAGTAACTTGTCATACCCAGGAAGGAGGGGACCTGGGCGGCCGAGCTGGGCTCAGGGATGGCCTGAATGGCGTCCATGTTGGATTGTAGTGGAGTTACACCGCTCGCTGACAGCCGGAACCCCACGAAGTCGATGGCTGGCACAGAGAGGACACATTTCTCAGCATTGAGAGTTAGCTTGTGCTTGGACAGGGCTGCGAAGACCATGTTAAGGCGCTTGTCGTGGATTTCACTGGTGGGCCCGTGTACCACTATATCGTCCAGATAAATGGCCACGCCCAGTATGCCAGCCAGCACGGAGACCATGATTTCACAGCAGGGTTGAGGAGAGGTTGATGGGTGAAGGCGGAGAGGCAGCCCAGCCCCATAAACAGCGATGGCCACTTCTGCTGCCAAGGTGTGGCGACAGTCAGGATTGCTGCCCCCCTTGTGTCTAAGAGGGAGAACCCCAGAGCGGAGAACAGGTCCAGGCCCATCAGGTTGGCCCCACGGCATGCCACATGAAAAACTGCATTAGGCACCAGCTTGGTTCCATAGCGGACAGTCAGTTGGAGAGAGCCAACCAGATCGATTTTGGAGTCACCATACCCACAGAGGACAGCTGAGGGTGCGGACAGTGGCAGTGAACCGAAAAATTGACTGTAGGTATCAACATTCAGGAGAGACACACTTGCACCGGTGTCCAACAGCAGGGGAATGCACACATCATTAATGTTGACTGTGCATGATTTGAATGACACTGGCGCAGAGCTCACCTTGTGAATGACGGCGGTTGAAGACTGGGGGGTGTGGCCCTCTGACCCAGCCGGGGAAGATCGACAGACGTTGGCAAAGTGATTGTGCTTACCGCAGCTACGGCATGTCTGGCCACGGGCAGGGCAGTTCTGAGCCCTTGAAACATGAGACCGAGATCCACAGTTACCACAGGACTGTTGAGGGCGGGGCCGAGAACGCCGTCGTTGCAGTTGCAAGACGTCCCCAGTGGAGTCGGCGCCCGCCTCGCTCTGGCTGGGTTGCGTCCCGAGGGGCAGCCGTGAGTAGAGGGAGGAGTCGTTGGCAGCTTGACTGGAGGTGGCCACTTGCTGTGTATTTAGCATAGCAGCACACTCAGCTGCTACCTCAACCTGTAGTGCGATGGTAATTGCTGTGGACAGCAGCAGACCGTCTTTTTCCAGCAGGAGAGTCTCACGCACCTTTGCGTTGTTGGTGTGTTCGATTAGCTGGTCGCGAACCATCTCGTCCTGAAGCGCGCCAAACTTGCATGAGCTAGCTAGCCCTCGCAAATTAGCTACGTACTGCCGCACAGACTCACCAGGCAGTTGGTGTCGCTGACGGAATATAAATCGCCGAAGGAGGGCACTCTGTGGAGCAGCGAAATGGGTGCTCATAAGTCCCACAGCTTCGGCAAAGCTTGTGACGTTCCCCAGAGACCCGAGCACACGATGACCCTCTGTTCCCAAGCAGTGTAGCAACAGAGCCGTCTTCCTAGCCTGGCTCACGTCGTCGAGCCCTGAGGCGATGATGTAATTTTCAAAACTATGTAGCCAGCGAGTCCATGGTACCGGAGGCTCGCCAGGTAATGCCAGGAAGGGGGCGGGTGGTGGGAGGGAGATATCAGCCATCCTCGTCGCCAATATTAAGTTTAGAAATCACGTCAGGACACAGCGCTGTCGCTCGACACAACCTCTCCGTGGCATTCTTTATTTAGACTGACACAGCATCAAAGGCAGACCCGATCAAACAACCCAGAGCCCGCAGGCATCACCAATCGATCCCAGCACAATAGAACAGCACCAAATCAAATGCAGCACTGTCGATGTGTGCATACATAACAGTGTTCTTCTACACTACAGTGTATGGTTCTTATGTGTTGTGTTTTACTATATAGTACTGTGTTATTTTGGGTGGATGCCAGATTGTCTTCATCTCAGGGACAGTGTCAGTATCTGACAGCATTGCACATAGCAGCAAGTATCTCGGGGTCTTGTTCACGAGTGAGGGTAGGATGGAGCGGGAGATTGACAGGCGGATTGGTGCAGCATCAGCAGTAATGCGGACGTTGTATCGATCGTTGTGGTGAACAGGGACCTGAGCGAGAACACAAGCTCTCAATTTACCAGTCAATCTTCATTCCAACCCTCGCCTATGGTCATGAGCTTTGGGTAGTGCCCGAAAGGGTGAGATCGCAGATACAAGCGGCTGAAATTAGTTTCTTCCGTTGGGTGTCTGGGCTCAGCCTTAGAGATAGGGTGAGGAGCTCGGACATCGGAGGGAGCTCGGGGTAGAGCCGCTGCTCCTTCGCGTCGAAAGGAGCCAATTCGGGTGGTTCGGACATCTGATTAGAATGCCTCCTGGGCGCCTTCCTTTGGAGGTTTTCCGGGCACGGCCAACTGGGAGGAGACCCCGGGGTAGACACAGAACTCGATGCAGGGACTACATGTCCAATATGGCCTGGGAACGCCTTAGGATCCCCCAGGAGGAGCTGGAGGGCGTTCCTGGGGAGAGGGGCGTCTGGAGTGCCCTACTTACCTTGCTGCCACCGCGACCCGACCCAGGAGAAGCGGCTGATGACTGAATGAATGAATGAATGATTCCATAATTTCTTACAATAAACAAATAAATACGTTATTTGATGTAAGGTTAAATTCTAAATCTGATGTGATTCGATGGACAGTAAATTCATTTGTTACAGTTAAAATACAATAAGGCACACAGGCATATAAAGGGCAGCCTGACACAACGTTGGGGTCCTAACATCTGCGATAAGAGAAAAGCATTCCTGGCCACAGATATGTATACGTTCCTGGCATTGCTGCTGAACCATGCTTATTCGGAGACTATTTCATAGAATAGAAAGAATAGAAAGTTCTGAAGTGCTGTATATGGTGAGCGGATGTCTCTCACGAGGCTCCGCTATATTGCACTCAAGGTCAGTTGTTGACGTCTGAAGCCAAAGCAGACCGTCAAAGAGACTTTCGAAAGACTCCCAAGGACTCAGTGGCCTCTTTTCATGACAAGCGGCCAATGAGGTATTTTGTTCTACTTGTTGAATGCCTTTGTGTCATGTTCGCGCTCAGCGAAATTTTGTATTTTGTTTTCATGATATGTACTCTATAATTTGCTGATGTATTTTGTACTATGTTCATTCACAAATATAGTTCTCATGGCGTGACTAAGGCGTGGATCATGTATCAGAGAAATAAGACGTGCCCAAGCAATAAAGAAGCGACCTGTGTCTGTGTTGTGGTGGAGAGCTACAGTGAGAACTCGTCTGCACAACAAGGCTAAAAGAGGCAAGACTTCAGCGCGAAGCGAGGAAGATCCAGCTTAAACCAGATAAGCAAAGCCCTCAACTTGTCTGCATAGCGACTGCAAGCAACAGTGATTAGACTGTTGAAAGCGCAACTTTTCAGGCCAAAGCCCAGAAGTGCTCTATCTACCACAACCGTCAAGTTAAGGTGGTGTGAGAAGTGGTTCGACTTGGAAATTGCAACTAAGGACTCAGGTCTATTAACCTTGCATACTGTGCTTAGCCTACATGTTTGGGGATAAATCTAATGTGCCTGTGTTCGTGGTTACTACATGTCATAAGGTTTAAAGGGGAACTCCACCCCATAAGCAAGGTTTAAATGGCAACTTAACCCCATAAGCAAGTGAACAAGTTTTTTAGTAAAAGTTAAAGAAAAGGACATTATTATAAATTGAAATTAAGATTTGTAAACATTTTGTGTTTTATGAAAAGTAACCGAGCTTAAAGAGCAACTTAAGGGTAACTGCACTGATGTAAAAAACCTTTATGTAAAGGATAAGTGATTTAATGCATTTCTAAGCATATTCCGTCTGCAGTTAAGGTTTATACTTGCATATTTGTGCCAAAGTAATTCCCAATCTTCTTATAGTTTTATTCTGAAATTGAAGTCAACTTGAAGTCTAAATAAGTTAAATAATGGTACAATTATCTTTATGCAATATTGAAGTTTCTATTTATCCAAAGGATAAGTCCAGTTGCACTTGATTCAACTCCTTTGGATAACCATGACCTGGATGAATGAGAACATTCACAGACAAGTTTCTATTTAGAAAAGTAGGCTTTTCACATAGTCGCCACACCGTTGTCAAGGAATTCATACAGTTATTATTAACTTTCCTGGCTACTCACATTTAGGCCTGCTGTAGCTTACACATAGCCTAATGGAAATCCAATTCAAGCTCAATAGTTAAACACGTTTCATAGCCATTCAAGTTATCTTAAGATGTCTGACACAAGCACTGAGACCTGCCATAAAAATGCCAAACCACCTGCTCAACCTGAAGCTACAGACACTGAATCTGCAGAAGTGGAAGGCTACGAAGAAATGAAAGAACCCAGACCCTAAGAGAAAAGGGAAAAGAACTTCGAGAAAAAGGCTGTAGAGCAGGGGTTGGCAATCTTATCCAGAAAGGGCCAGTGTGGGTAAAGGTTTTTGTTCCAGCCAAGCAATTACACACCTGTGTCTCCTAATCAAGTTCCTCAGCAAAGACTCTACTTGTTGATTAGTGGGATCAGGTGTGTAACTGCTTGGTTGGAACAAAAACCTTCACCCACACTGGCTCTTTCTGGATAAGATTGCCCACCCCTGCTGTAGAGTGTACAACGTTCATACACAATCACCTGAGAAATGGAGGTATCATGCAAGAATATGCAAGGAAATATTGACTGAAGAGGCTTCAGAGGACGAATTGATTGAGCTAATTGAGAATATGGAAAGCACCAATTCTGATGTAAATGTCATTTATTAAGAGTTACGTCAAATCCAAACTCCTGGACTAGATCAGCGGCGCAGAGTTGACACATGTATATCAATTTCAGGATTCGTTATTCTAAAGGCAGAAAGCGGATGAATTCCAATTCAGGGTCATAGTTTAGGAAAATCCACTGAGAGGATGAGGGGTTCCCTTGACCGTTGCTTCAGTCTATGATCTGCTAGGGTTTGTGGCCCCCTTCATACTAATTGGCAAACAGATCCTTCAGGCGCTATGTAGAGACAAAGTAGGCTGGGACGAAGATCTCCCCCAGCACATTGTCATGGCTTAAAGATTTGCCTCACTTGGCAGCCCTGAAGATTCCAAGAAGCTACCTCCCATCAAGCTTTGACGAGGTCATGCGATACGAGCTTCACAACTTTTCAGATGCAAGTTTCAATGGATATGGCACATGTTCCTATCTATGAGCAATAAGTGAAACAAGACAGATCAGTTGCTCACTTGTAGGGAAGGCAAGAGTAGCCTCTACCAAACTAATGACTATCCCAAGACTTGAATTGTTGTCAGCTGTGACTTCAGTCTGCAACGGCGATGTCGTCAAAAGGGAGTTCGAGATTGAAAACCTGCAAAAATGTTACTGGACTGACTCAAATGTGGTCCTTGGCTACGTGAACAATGGTGCCAAGAGGTTTCACACGTTTGTAGCCAACTGGATCCAACACATAAGATCTAGCACAAACCCTGAACAATGGCGACATGTCAGCTCCGAAAATAACCCAGCCGACCATGCCTGAAGAGGGCTGAGTGCAGTTTAGCTGAAAGAGTCAAATTGGTTGAAAGGACCTGACTTTCTTTGGCAGCAGAATCTTCCACGTGAAGAGGAAATGGTGGGAGAAGTAGAAATCACTGACCCTGAGCTTTGCAAAGCCCATGTTCACGCAGTCAAGACAAAAGAAGTGAATTCAATGGTTAACCGCTTCACTAAATTATCTGACTGGTCCAGAGCAGTGAGAGCTGTTGCCAGGCTCAAGATATGCGTCAGAGAATTCAAGGGACTTCAGCCGAGAAGAAGAAAGATGGAAGTGGGAATACCTGCTAAACCTCCCAACAACTACAGAAATGATTCAGATTTAGACAACTTTATTTATCCCAGAAGGGCAATTGAGTTTTACAATCTACCCAGACCATACCCATACTCACAGACAGGCGGTAGTCAGCAGTAAGTCGGAGACAATAGATAGATTAGTACATTGGCAAGCGATGCACACTGGCGCCCTCATGCGGCCATGCATGCAGACTCGCATGAGGACCAGGCACAAGATAAAAATTCACATAAATTAAAAGAATAGAATAAAGAAATAAAGCAAGCATCATAAGATGCACTGCACGTTACATTCCATTACTACATTAAGTGAACATATAGGCTTACATGCCATGTGAGAAACAGACAAAGGTATAAACCAACTATTGTGGTTTAAAATAAAATAAAGCATTCATTTAACATGACTACTCTCGGCATTCAACAGCCTGATAACAGAAGGAATGAAGGACTTAGAATAGCGATTTGTTTTTCCAGGGGGCGCTTTATAGTGCCGGCCTGATGGGATTACAGTGAATTCACTGGACAGGAGGTGGTCAGATTGGCTAAAAATTCCTTTTGCTTTCTGGGCCACACGTTTATCCCAGAGGGAGCACAAGTCTCTCTGCTGGACTCCAATTATCTTGAAGCAGACCTTAACGATACTGTTTAAGCTATTCCTGCCCTTCACAGACAACCCATTAAACCAACAAATAAAGGGAAAAAAGTTAAAATACATTCAATAAATGACTGGTGGAAAATAGACAAGATGGTGTTACAGACATTAAAGGAGTTAAGTTTCCTCAGTAAGTGAATTCTTTGTTGTCCATGCTTGACAATCGAATCTGTGTTCACATCAAACTTGAGTTAGGAGTCGAACAAGCTTCCCAAGTGCTTATAAGTGTCAACAGTTTGAACATGTACATCCATACATCACCATGTATAGTGCTAGCTTTGGGTTTATCACCGTTTCTCCTAAAATCAGTGATAAGTTCCTTAGTTTTTGAAACGTTAAGGCCAAGGAGGATATCAATGCACCAATCAACAAGGGCAGGTAGGACACAACCATGATCTAACACTGAGCCCTGAAGAGACAAAAGTGCGGTATCGTCAGAGAATTTCACCAGGTAGCTACCCTCTTTAGAAGACCTGCATCTGTCTGTATACAAAATAAAAAGCAAGGGGGAAAGAACACAACCCTGGAATGTGGGGTGAGCCCATGTTTGAGACCAGAACATTGGATATAACTCCATTAACTAAAACCTGCTGGATTCTTTCTGTTAAAATTTTGAAAGCAATACTAAAAGCTGATCAGATAAATTAAAATAAGAAGCAAGCTGCTCGATCAAAATGTGAGGTTGCATCTTGTTAAAAACTAAAGAGAAGTCAGCAAATAAAAGTCTCACATGAGAAATGGGTTTCTCCAGGTGCTTATATACTCTTTCAAGGATAAAGAGTTTTGCATCCTCCACACCCTTGCCAGCTTGATAAGCAAACTACAAGGCGTCTAGTTTGCCATCAACTAGGGAGACAACCTCATATTTTAACATTTTCTCAGTTTTTCCATCACAAGTAATGTAAGTGCAACAGGTCTCTGAACTCATTTAGTTCTCTGGAATTTTTTTGATTTCGGAATAGGGATTATAGTGCAAGTTTTCCAGATTGAAGGTAACTGTTAGCCTGTCAACAGGAGCAAACATGGCATGTACATTATCATTGTTTTTGGCAATGATGTCAGAGAAGTAGCATCACCTTGCATTTCTCAGTTACAAATTAAAAATGCGTAGTCTCTCTTTATAGGTGTCATAATGAACAGTAAGGTTTATTTTTCACCACCTGCATTCAACTTTATGACACTCTCTTTTTTTCTACTCTGACCAGCGTGGCACATCTCCATGAAGATTTTTTCTTACCAGAGACCACCTTCACCCTAGTGGGTGCAATAGCATCAATTATATCTTTAATTTTAGAATTGAAATTATCTACAAGCAAATTGACTGAGACCAAAGAGAGGGCGGGTGTGGAAATAATAGCCTGAATAAACATTTCACTAGTGCTTTCAGTGATATACTGTTTTTTGATGATCTCTGTTTGACATTTGTGTGCATGGAAATATTACTCTCAAAGAAAACAGGAATGATAGGCGAGAGCCACATCAGTCACCACAACTGTAAAACTGTTCAGACCCTTCGAGGTCATTAAGTCCAGTGTGCCCCTTGTTGTGTGCGGGCTCTGTCACATACTAAGTCAGTCCAGAGTTACCAAGAACACATTACATTACAGTATTTAGCCGACGCTTTTATCCAAAGCGACTTACAATAAGTGCATTTAACGTAGGAAATCAGGAGAACTACTAGTCATCAGAGATCATAAGTGCATCTAAACAAGCATCTAAGCAAAACCAGTGCTTAAGTAAAAGTGCAAGAAAGAGTTTTTTTTTAAATGAGTGAATACAATAAGTGCTAAGAACAAGTAACAGGGTAGTAGTTCTTAAAAAGGTGAGTTTTCAACCTGCGCCGAAAGATGGGCAGCGACTCCGCTGTCCTGACATCAGTGGGGAGTTTATTCCACCACTGTGGGGCCAGGACAGAAAAGAGCCGTGACCGGGTCGATCGGCAGCAAGGGCCTCTGAGCGACGGAGCAACCAGGCGTCCCAAGGCAGCAAAGCAAAGTGGTCGGGCGGGGGTGTAGGGCTTGACCATGGCCTGGAGATAGGAAGGAGCTGTTCCTTTCACTGCCCTGTCGGCTAGCACCAGAGTCTTAAACTGGATGCAAGCAGCTACTGGGAGCCAGTGTAGGGACATGAGAAGGGGGGTTGTGTGGGAGAACTTAGGGCGGTTGAACACCAGACGAGCTGCAGCTTTCTGAGCAAGCTCCAGAGGTCTGATGGCCGATACCAAGGCGCCAGCAAGGAGGGAGTTGCCGTAGTCCAGCCGGGAGATGACCAAAGCCTGGATGAGCACCTGTGCCATCTCGTCGGTGAGGAATGGGCGAATCCTCCTGATGTTATAGAGGAGAAATCTGCAGGAGCAAGCAACCGATGCAGCGTTTTCAGCAAACGACAGTTGGTCGTGCAGGATCACACCCAGATTCCTCACAGTCCGAGTTGGTGTCACCACGGTGTTGTCAATGATGATGGCCAGCTCTCAGTGCGGGCAACCTTTCCCCGAGAGGAACATCAGCTCTGTCTTGTCCAGATTTAGCTTCAGGTGGTGTGTCGCCATCCACTCCGAGATGTCAGTCAAGCACGCAGCAATACGTGTCTCTACTTATGTGTCAGAGGGAGGAAAGGACAAAATCAGCTGGGTGTCATCGGCATAGCAATGGTAAGAGAAGCCATGCGAGCGAGTAATAGAACCCAGGGATGTTGTGTACAGGGAGAAAAGGAGAGGACCCAGAACTGAACCCTGTGTAACGCATGTAGTCAGTCTGTGAGGCTCCGACACAGATCCCCTCCATGTCACCTGGTAGGAGCGACCCATCGGGTAGGTTGCAAACATTGAGAGTGCAGAGCCTGTGACACCCAGCCCCTCGAGGGTAGAGAGGAGGATCTGGTGGTTCACTGTGTCGAACGCAGCTGACAGGTCCAGGAATATTAGGACAGAGGAGAGAGAGTTCGCTCTCGCAGAGTTCAGCAATTCTGACACTGCAAGGAGGGCCGTCTCTGTCGAGTGACCCACCCTGAACCCAGACTGGTTGGGGTCCAGGAGGTTGTTCTGGTGGAGGTACAAAGAAAGTTGGTTAAAGACAGCACGTTTGAACATTTTCGATAGAAAGGGTAGAAGAGAAACTGGTCTGTAGTTTTTGACGTCAGAGGGGTTAAGTGATGGTTTCTTGAGAAGGGGGGTGACTCTAGCAGTCTTGAAGGCAGATGGAAAGCATACTGCCTGGAGGGAGGTGTTGATGAGGTGGGTTAGATAGGGAAGGAGTTCAGGTGCTATAGACTGAAGAAGAGGGGAGGGGACCGGGTCAAGGGAGCATGTGGTGGGGCGACTGGATGTGATGAGGTTGGGGACAGGTTAGCCTGTGAAGTTGCAATTGGTGATGGGGGGGGGGGCATTTGATTGTTGATGTCTACTGCAAACCTTCACATACTGATCAGTACTTAAGGTTTGACTATCATCATCCACTGGAGCACAAACTAAGAGTCATAAGGACACTGTACCACTGAGCTGTAAAAGTCCCCACTGACACAGCAGCCAGGGAAGGGGGGAAATCTCACATTAAACAGGCCCTGGTTAAATGTGGTTATCCTAACTGGGTGTTTGACAAAGCCAGGAAGATGCCCAAACAGTGCACCAGCCAGTCAAAGAGAGGAGAAGGATAACAGCTGCCTAAGCATAAACTAGTGGTGATTCCGTATGTGGCAGGATTGTTGGAAAAGTTGAGACACGTATTTTCAAAACACCACGTCTCAGTTGCTTTCAAACCCCAAAACACGCTGCGGCAGAAGTTGGTCCACCCAAAGGATCAGGTCCCCTGGCAAAAACAAAGCAATATAGTGTATGCTGTTAAGTGCCAGGAGGATTGCCGTGACTTGCACATTGGGGAAACTAAACAGATGCTGGCCAAAAGAATGGCACAACACAGGAGAACTAACACATCAGGCCAGGACTCCACAGTCTACACCCATCTACAGGCCAGTGGCCACTCTTTCAGGGATGAGGATGTGAACATTCGTGATAGGGAGGAACGATTGTTTGAATAGGGAGTCAAAGTGGCCATCTATGTTAAGAGGGAACGACCATCCCTGAACCAAGGGGGGGGGGGTAAGAGTACATCTGTCGCCATCTTACAATGCTGTGATTGCAACTATTCCCCAATCCTCTGTGAATAGTACACATGTCCATCGAAACTCTAGTTAATGGGCACACCTATATTTGATCATGAAACTGGTCGTTGGTTTCGGTCGTTATACATCTGTCACCATCTTACAATGCTGTGATTGCAACAATACCTAATCCTCCATGAATAGTACACATGGCCTTTGAAACTCTAGTTAAAGGTCATATCCATGTTTGCATATGAAACTGGTCTGTGGTTTCGGTCACAGGCACTGTATTGTATCGTATTGTTTATAAGGGTGAGGATACCTGCAGTCAGTTTAGACTGAAGATATCACTTAGTTGAGTGATGAAACGTATCTGTCAATAAACGTTGTATCCAGATAAACGGACTCAACCTTCTTTGACATACAGTGATGCTTGATAGTTTGTGAACCCTTTAGAATTTTCCATATTTCTGCATAAATATGACCTAAAACATCATCAGATTTTCACACAAGTCCTAAAAGTAGATAAAGAGAACTCAATTAAACAAATGAGACAAAAATATCATACTTGGTCATTTATTTATTGAGGAAAATAATCCAATATTACATATCTGTGAGTGGCAAGTGTGTGAACCACTGGAATTAGCAGTTAATTTGAAGGTGAAATTAGAGTCAGGTGTTTTCAATCAATGGGATGACAATCAGGTGTGAGTTGGCATCCTGTTTTATTTAAAGAAAGGGATCTTCCAAAGTCTGATCTTCACAACACGTTTTTGGAAGTGTACCATGGCAAGAACAAATGAGATTTCTGAGGACCCCAGAAAAAGCGTTGTGGATGCTCATCAGGCTGGAAAATATTACAAAACCATCTCTAAAGAGTTTGGACTCCACCATTTGTACACAGCCAGACAGACTGTGTACAAATGGAGAAAATTCAAGACCATTGTTTCCCTCCCCAGGAGTGGTCGACCATCAAAGATCACTCCAAGAGCAAGGCGTGTAATAGTCAGCCAGGTCACAAAGGAACCCAGGGTAACCTCTAATCAACTAAAGGCCTCTCTCACATTGGCTAATGTTCATGAGTCCACCATCAGGAAAACACTGAACAACAATGGTGTGCATGCCAGGGTTGCAAGGAGAAAGCTACTGCTCTCCAAAAAGAACATTGCTGCCCGTCTGCAGTTTGCTAAAAATCACGTGGACAAGCCAGAAGGCTATTGGAAAAATGTTTTGTGGATGGATGAGACCAAAATAGAACTTTTTGGTTTAAATGAGAAGCGTTGTCAAAGAAAGTCAAAGTCCTGACCTTAATCCAATCGAAATGTTGTGGAAGGACCTGAAGCGAGCAGTTCATGTGAGGAAACCCACCAACATCCCAGAGTTGAAGCTGTTCTGTACAGAGGAATGGGCTAAAATTCCTCCAAGCCGATGTGCAGGACTGATCAACGGTTACCAGAAACGTTTAGTTGCAGTTATTGCTGCACAAGGGGAGGGGGGGGGGGTCACACCAGATACTGAAAGCAAAGGTTCATATACTTTTACCACTCACAGATATGTAATATTGGATCATTTTCCTCAATAAATAAATGGCCAGGTATAATATTTTTGTCTCATTTGTTTAGTTGGGTTCTCTTTATCTACTTTTAGGACTTGTGTGAAAATCTGATGATGTTTTAGGTCATATTTATGCAAAAATATAGAAAATTCTAAACGGTTCACAAACTTTTCAAGTACCACTGTACATCCAAATCAACAAAGGAATGACTTCACCACAAGAAGATCAATGTTTAGGAATGGCCAAGCCACAGTCCAGACTCGAATCCAACAGAAAATCTCAGGTGACCTGAAGACAGGGCTGTGCCCTTGTAATTTAACAGATCTAGGTCATTTTTGCAAGGAAGAGTGGGAAAATATTGTCAAGCAAAGATGTGCCAAGCTGATACTCTTACCCAAAAAGACTGAGTGCTGTAATAAAATCAAAAGGGGCTTCAACAAAGTATTAGTTTAGGGGTGTGCACACTTATGCAAACAGGTTATTGTATGATTTTTTATTATTATTTTTTTCCCTAAAAGTTTTTGGTTTGCTTTTCACTTAAATTTTATAGTTTGCAATTTCGCATTAAAGGTGGAAAAAATTCTAACATGATTTATCTTGGTTTTATTTTTTTTACATCACAAAAACCTGCCATTTTAACAGGGGTGTGTGGACTTTTATATCCACTGTAACTATTTAATAATGTAAATAAATACAAAACGATATGATTTATTTCCTAAATTGTGTGTGTGATATGCGATCAAGCTGCTGCAAACAGACAAGGATACAGTAGATGACTCTCCTTATATGTAATCAGTATTAGATTATCAAAGCTACATTTGTACTTGCAATGCAATAATCCTCCATAGAAAGTAATTATAATATTTGTAACATCAGAATGAATCATTACAAGGTGAAATTTTCTTTCCTACTCCAAGGGGGAAACATTCTATTATTAACACCGTGGGTTTTTAATATTTTTTCCTCAAGTTTAATGTGATTTAAATGCTTTAGGTGATTGATTTTAAAACTATCATGGCCCCTGATGTGGTAGAAAAAATAGTGAATTGGTGGGCATGCTCCACAGAGCCTTTTGTGAAATTCCTCTTCTACGCTTACATAAATGAAGATGAGAAAAGAAAACTCCAAACCTAATCTAATCTAATGTGGAATCCAGTCTAGTTGAAGATGAGGCTTGCAAATTTGATGGGTTAAATATTGTCCTTTGACTGCCAGCCCTTTGACTAACAGATTTAATTGGAAATTGTAGAGAGAATGGTGTACGAGAGAGACACTTGAGACAGAGTCTTTGATGCAGCCACAAAAGGCTGCAGATGACACACAGCTCTGAACCGTGTTGTGTATGGAGAGGGCTGAGACGGAGATAGGGGAAAGGACAGAACGACTGAGAGAATAAGGAGACTTTGGAGTCCGACTGACCTATTTCAGAGGGTTGTGAAGGATGGACTGGATGAGAGAAGCTTGTGCTGATTAAAAAAAAAAATCCCTCTTTCTTTTAACCATTTAGTCCTCTCCTCTGAATTGAATCTCACCCCTTCCTTTTCTGCCTGTTCTCGTTTGGTGCCTTTCATGGCTGGCCTACAGAGGTAGAACAGTCTACCAACCATTTGAAAAACCCTAAGGAGGCTTTTGGTAATAACTCTATTGATGTTGGTTCTATCTATGTTAATTGATGTGATACGTCTATTAATTGCTATCAGTTAAGTGATTTAACCACAAGGGTGGCACAAAGGCCTTATGCTCAGCTTGAATGCCTCACAGTAAAAGAGGTTTTCAGTGCCAGCCTTTCTTGTGTGCGGTGTCCATGTGTTTACATGGGGTCAGTAGTGGGGTTTCCATCAAGCTAGTTTATGCAAAATTTTATGCTTCAAATGGGGAAAAGCGGATTGGAAACATCAAATTTCGAAAAGAAACCCCAAATATCTCAAAAACGCTTATATGCTCACTTGAGGTTGTTGTTGTTTTGTTTTTTTTCTCCCCAATTGTATCCGGCCAATTACCCCATTCTTCCGAGCCGTCCTGGTCACTGCTCCACCCCCTCTGCTGATCCAGGGAGGGCTGTAGACTACCACGTGCCTCCCCCGATACATGTGGTGTCGCCAGCCGCTTCTTTTCACCTGACAGTGAGGAGTTTCACCAGGGGGACGTAGTGCGTGGGAGGATCATGCTATCCCCCCCCCATTTCCCCCTCCCCCCCGAACAGGCGCCCTGACCGACCAGAGGAGGCGCAAGTGCAGCGACCAGGACACATACCCACATCTGGCTTCCCACCCGCAGACACGGCCAATTGTGTCTGTAGGGATGCCCGACCAAGCCGGAAGTAACACGGGGATTCAAACCGGTGAGCCCTGTGTTCATAGGCAACGGAATAGACCGCTACGCTACCTGGATGCCTGCTTGAGGTAGTTTTTGATTTTGTCGAACAATAATTCACGCACTAAAAGGGTGATGGCGATGCATTTGAAAAATTAAAAATGAAATGCGAGTAGAAGTTCATCCCGTGATCAGCTGCTTCTTCATATTAACTCATCCATCTTGTTGTGGGTCTCAAAGTATGGACATATGATGTAGGACACACAAAACTATATTCAGGGTTTAATTCATTTCAATGGATATGATGGAAACGCAGCTAATTTGCTTTTTTTATGACTTTAGAGAAGTTTGCTTAAAATTCACTTGACTGTTGAATGGAAACATGGTGTGCGTGTGCCAGATGCATTTTAGCTGAATTAGAGACTGTGAATGGCCCACAGACGACTGTAACACATGTCCGGGGTGCTTGGCATTGCTTAGCATTGTGGTTATTTCCATTGGACATTAGGCACACGTGGGTGGACAACACTATTGGAGCACAAGCAGAGAAAGCGCTGACAAATCGGTAAAGATAGCAAACATAACCCACACGCACATAAATAAAAACAAGAGACATATTCTCCTGTAAATCACAGACACCGTGTCAGCCAGCCCAAGAGGAAACGGTGTGGAGTGGGTTTCAAACTAATGTTTTGGAAGAAACCCCAAAATCTTGTTTGTGTAAAGCTATTTGGACTGTAAACCTTGTCCCGAGAGAGCAAGAAGGTATACAGAATACAGTAAGCAGAGAGGAAGACTAACTGTCCGCAATACTAGTACACTGTCCGTCAAATCTTAGCAGACTAGTGCAGCCTTGAGCCAAGCTAAACACAAGGTTGGACAGACAAGGTGACTTCAGATGGCTATCATGTCAGCTACTGGTTTGGGGATAGGGCCATCATTCACGTGTCTGTTGCCATGGCTTTGTGCTTTGCCATTGCTCTGTGTGGGAGTTTAAGGGGTCTCTATAGACAAAGGCACATATTCCCACTTAAGATGTCATTTATATGCTGTGAAGGCATCTCAAAAATACTTATTATCTGTTCACTAGGCACTCTGTTAAGATTCATTCATTCATTCATTATCCAAACCGCTTATCCTGCTCTCAGGGTCGCGGGTAGTCATTGGGCGGCAAGTGGGGAGACACCCTGGACAGGCCGCCAGTCCATCACAGGGCCGACACACACACACACACACACACACACACACACACACACACACACACACACACACAGACACACACACACACACACACACACACACACACACACACACACACACACACACACACACACACACACACACACACACACCTAGGGACAATTTAGCATAGCCGAGTCACCTGACCTACATGTCTCTGGACTGTGGGAGGAAACCGGAGCACCCGGGGGAAACCCACGCAAACACGGGGAGAACATACAAACTCCACACAGAGGATGACCCCCAAGGTTGGACTACCCCGGGGTTCGAACCCAGGACCCTCTTCCTGTGAGGCGACCGCGCTAACTACTGCACCACTGTGCCACTATGTTATGATTCATGCGATTAAATATATATATATATATATATATATATATATATATATATATATATATATATATATATATATTTTTAGACGTCAGTCTTTGCAGGTCATTGATTCAGTCTCATCAGACATTTGATGACATTGCTGAAATTGGTATTTTAGACATTTATACTCGATAGCAACTTCACAATGTCTATCCAGACTCACTGCCAGAGAGATTAATTGTATGCAAATGTTCTTTTTCTTTTTGCCCTTGTCTGTGTGACTTTGGTTATCTGCCTGGCTTTCTGTTATTTTAATAATTTGGACCATTTCTCTGTGGGCAGCCCCATCATTGTGGAAACACACTTGTACATAATGGTTCAATAGATCAATATATTAACAGCACCAATTTTAGAGGTGGAGCAGAGTATTCTGTATGAGTATATTTATCTATCTTTCTGTCACAAAGAGAGAGAGAGAGAGAGAGTTTTTTAATTTCAAAACAAGTTTTTAACAACAAAAAAAAAACAAAAAAAAACGATGACATCTTTTTAAGAATATGAACAATATTTGTCAACTTACAAGCAAGTACTTAACATACATCGTCAACATTCCCAAAAATCATTCAATATTCAATTCATCATTCAATTCAATAATCGACATTCAATTCAAATAACATTCAATTCAAATATCAACATTCAATTCATCATTCAGATCAATAATCAAATTTATCTATCTTCTGTCACAGAGAGAGAGAGAGAGAGAGAGAGAGAGAGAGAGAGGGAGAGAGAGAGGGAGCGAGAGAGAGAGTGTGTGAGTTGAGTGAGTGAGTGAGTACAAAGTGTCTTACCAACTTGAGGCTTGTCATCAAATGAGAGCAAGGGTTCATTTTACATTTTGGATCTGGTGAACACACACCAAAAATGTGGTTATGTTCAAAAGAATCAAGCAATGAGTAATGTCTCTGTTGATGGCATTGTGAGATAGTACAAAAGGGTTAAAAACAAAAACGGGAAGAAAAAAAAAGAACACCTGACCCAAGCTGTGACATCTGTAGCATAGCATGTAGAGTGACCATGAAATCTATTAGTGTTAGAAAAAGAAGAGCTGCTCTGCCAGATACAATGTGTAGATCAAAGGTCTAAATCTCACTTTTAGTTTGAGTCTCCAGCACAGTTGCTTGGAAAACTTCCCGTGATTCGATGACCCATCCCTAGTATTATTCTGGACTTTAAAAACTGATATTCTACCACAGGTGTCTGAAAAACACCAGCACACTCCGAACATCATGCACGCATCAACGGTGTCCAAGAGGATTTAGCCCACATACTCAGTCACACATGTGCGAACTGGAGTTGGTTCTTTGGCGCTGCACCACAGCTATTCACTGCTCCTATACAATAGGATGGATGGGTTAAATGCAGAAAACAAATTTCAATAAAGAGGCTAGCATATAAAAATGAAAAATCTCCCTCTCACCCTTTTTCGGGTGGTATGTATCTTCCTCAAGCTCGGGTCCTCTACCAGAGGCCTGGGAGTTTGAGGGTTCTGTGCAGTATCTTAGCTGTTCCTAGGACTGCATTCTTCTGGACAGAGACCTCAGATGTTGTTCCTGGAATCTACTGGAGCCACTTTCCCAGTTTGGAGGTCACAGCCCCTAGTCCTTCTATTACCACTGGGACTCCTGTGGATTTCACCTTCCATCCTATCTAGTTCTTCCCTCAGCCCTCGGTATTTCTCTAGTGTCTCATGCTCTTTCCTCCTGATGTTGCCGTCACTCGGGATTGCTACATCGATCACTACTGCTGTCTTCTGTTCCTTGTTGACCACCACAGTGTCTGGGTTGTTAGCCAGCACCTGCTTTTCAGTCTGGAACTTGAAGTCCCACAGGATCTTAGCTCTGCCATTCTAAACTGTCCCATTTGTACTTGGGTACTTCCAGTCTGTATTCAGGACAGATATTCCTGTACACTATCCCAGCCACTTGGTTAGGCCTTTCAGTGTACGCTTTTCCAGCTAGCATCTTACACCCTGCTACTAAGTGCTGGACTGTCTCAGGGGCATCTTTGTACAGCCTGCATCTTGGGTCTTGTCTGGTGTGGTAGACCCCTGCCTCAATTGATCTGGTCCTGAGTACCTGTTTTTGTGCTGCTATCCTTTGTGCAGTCCTTCAGTTTAGCCTTTTCTAGCCACTGGTAGGATTTCTTGATATCAGCTACGTCTTCTATCTGTCGATGGTACATCCAAGGGGCTTTATCTTCCATGATACCACCTCTTCTTCTTCCTCCTCACTCTCCGTCTTCTGCTGCCTGAGGTACTCACTCAGCAGTTCATCCTGGGGGGGCCCTCTTTCTGATGTACTCATGGATGTCCCTTGTTTCATCCTGGATAGTGGCACCTATATATACACTCACCGGCCACTTTATTAGGCACACCTGTCCAACTGCTCATTAATGCAAATTTCTAATCAGCCAATCACATGGCAGCAACTCAATGCATTTAGGCATGTAGACATGGTCAAGACGATCTGCTGCAGTTCAAACCGAACATCAGAATGGGGAAGAAAGGTGATTTAAGTGACCTTGAACGTGCCATGGTTGTTGGTGCCAGACGGGCTGGTCTGAGTATTTCAGAAACTGCTGATCTACTGGGATTTTCGTGCACAACCATCTCTAGGGTTTACAGAGAATGGTCCGAAAAAGAGAAAATTTCCGGTGAGCGGCAGTTCTGTGGGCGAAAATGCCTTGTTGATGCCAGAGGTCGGAGGAGAATGGCCAGACTGGTTCGAGCTGATAGAAAGGCAACAGTAACTCAAATTACCACTCATTACAACCGAGGTATGCAGAAGAGCATCTCTGAACGCACAACACGTCGAACCTTGAGGCAGATGGGCTACAGCAGCAGAAGACCACACCGGGTGCCACTCCTGTCAGCTAAGAACAGGAAACTGAGGCTACAATTCGCACAGGCTCACCAAAATTGGACAATAGAAGATTGGAAAAACGTTGCCTGGTCTGATGAGTCTCGATTTCTGCTGTGACATTCGGATGGTAGGGTCAGAATTTGGCGTCAACAACATGAAAGCATGGATCCATCCTGCCTTGTATCAACGGTTCAGGCTGCTGGTGGTGGTGTAATGGTGTGGGGGATATTTTCTTGGCACACTTTGGGCCCCTTAGTACCAATTGAGCATCGTGTCAACGCCACAGCCTACCTGAGTATTGTTGCTGACCATGTCCATCCCTTTATGACCACAGTGTTCCCATCTTCTGATGGCTACTTCCAGCAGGATAACGCGCCATGTCATAAAGTTCGAATCATCTCAGACTGGTTTCTTGAACATGGCAATGAGTTCACTGTACTCAAATGGCCTCCACAGTCACCAGATCTCAATCCAGTAGAGCACCTTTGGGATGTGGTGGACCGGGAGACTCGCATCATGGATGTGCAGCCGACAAATCTGCAGCAACTGCGTGATGCTATCATGTCAATATGGACCAAACTCTCTGAGGAATTTTTCCAGTACCTTGTTGAATCTGTGCCACGAAGGATTAAGGCAGTTCTGAAGGCAAAAGGGGGTCCAACCCGGTACTAGCAAGGTGTACCTAATAAAGTGGCCAGTGAGTGTATATATATATATATATATATATATATATATATATATATATCCATCCATCCATTATCTGAACCGCTTATCCTGCTCTCAGGGTCGCGGGAATGCAGGAGCCTATCCTAGCAATCATTGGGTGGCAGGCAGGGAGACAACCTGGACCAGGCCATCCCACTGGGCCAACATACACACATACACACACATTCATACATAGGGACAATTTAGTACGGCCAATTCACCTGACCTACGCGTCTTTGGCAGAAACCAGAGCCCCCGGAGGAAACCCACGCAGACATGGGGAGAACATGCAAACTCCACACAGAGGACGACCTGGGATGACCCACCAAGGTTGGACTACCCCGGGCTTTGAACCCAGGACCTTCTTGCTGTGAGGTGACTGCGCTAACCACTGTGCCAAAGTGCTGCCCCATATAGGGAACAATACAAGTTGTTACTCAGGTAAAAATTCATTTGTTGAAAAAAATAATTCCTTGATTTAATCCAATGTCTTTTTAGTGGCTGTTTGCACTGAATGTCCTCTATCTGTGATGTGTTGTGTTGCATGTCAATTATGAATAAAAGAATATTTGCTACATCTAATGCATCTTTCATACTTTTATTTCATGGTAACCTTTATCATCTGTTGACAGCCAGCCCATGTATAGGATGAATCTAGGTGAAGGCTGACAGAAATTGCCAACTACCTGGAAACAGCCACTGTTGCTCTGAGCTCTGCTGCCTATTACAATGCACCTATTAAGCTAACATCTGCCTTGGCTCGTTAGTTTAACAATTAGTGTATATGAATCATTTTGGCATGGACCTGCCTTGCATCATGGAAGGATGTGTGACTGGTCTAGAAATACACAAATACTTTTTTTTTACATTCAATATTGAAATCCTGAATCCCAAATGAATGAATGATGCTGAATTTGGAGCTGCCAAGGAAGAGGAGAAGAGGAAGGTCATAGAGGAGGCTATATGGATGTGGTGAGAGAGGATATGCAGGTGGCTGCTGTGACAGAGGAAGATGCGGAGGACAGGAAGAGATGGAAATGGATGATCCGCTGTGGCGACCCCTAACGGAAACAGCAGAAAGTAGTAGTAGTAGTAGATTCAATATTGAAATCCCTGTATTCAAGTGGTCAGTAGCTCATTGTATATTTAGAGTTCCATGGGGTTTTGAAACAATTCCAAGACAAGGTGCATGAAATTGATGTAAATAAACCACACAATGGACTGCAAAATTGTTATTTTCAGTGCACTTGTGAACATATGGCAATGAGATGTGATACACTTCTGTCATCAGACAGGTTCCCTATTATAAATACCAGATCTCCACATTCACCTTTACTGTACAAAGTCTGTTGATATTTTTCAAAACAAATGATTCATACTTCCCTGACACTATCAATCATTTCTGACCCCCTAACAAAAAGTTTTACTTTGGCTTGCACAATGTTGCCGTCAGCAGTCTTGTGTAATCCGCGGACTTGACAGGTCTGTCACTCTCATTCGTTTTTCACATTGTAATTGGATTCAAAGAAGGAGAAAGACAATTAATCATAAAAGAGGTTGAAGAGTAAGCAAAAGAATAGGCAAGAGAGTAATTAGTCTACAAAGGCGCTATTGTTTACTCCCTCGTTGCCATTGGAGGGGCTTTTCTCAGCTTTACACCAACAAAGAAGGGCTGGAAGTAAAAGTTGGGATACTTACGAGGATGCACTCGCTATGGCTGATTTAACTCTGTAGCGTTGTACGGATGGCTCAGCAGGGTGAATTTGCATTGTCAGTGTTTCCCTTCCTAATCCCCATTCTTATGAGGTTACCTGGTTTACAAGCAAGTTTAATAAGCGTTCCCTCGTTATGATCATATACGCACACTATAAGCTCCTTTTGTGCAGAATCAAATAAATAAATCAACCACTGAAAGGAGGCTCCTGTTTGGGAAAAGAAGAGCTGGTGTATTGCGGTGCAGCAAGCTGGAGAGATCCAAGCTGCATATTTGGCTACTTGTCACTACTGCTTGGTGGATTTGCACACATCCACACAGGGAAAAGGCTGGCTCGAGCTGCCCAAATCTTTGTTTAATCCCTTGTTGCATTGGGTGCTTTTGAGAAATAGCAACATCTAAAAAAAATGTATCAATGCTGCACAGTGTACAACACAAAATTAAAGTGGGACGAGAGTCTAAAAATTAAATATGTAGAATTTTCTCAGAACGTACTTGCCGGTAAAACCTGGTGAAGATCAGGTTGGAGGGGAACTTGCAGCAGGTAAGGAGCAGATTAGGTTTTTCTTAGCATGATGTCATCCCTTTTAAAATCATATAATAGACATGTTGTTTTAATTCCGGTGTGCAGACTAAGGACCAGTGCAATGACACACTCTAATTGCAAACATAGCAGTTGTTTATTGCGCGCCACTGTTGACATAATACACATTCAGCTAACATGCTCTCTTCTACGCTCTCTCTCTTAAAACGGGTTTTCTTCGTCACCCTATCTTTATTACAATTTCAAAAAAATTGACAAGCAAACAGTGCCCCTGTAGCGCTGAGCTTCCTTCCTTCTGTGTCAGTTTACTAAAACGAAGAAGGTTGATGTACATCTTATATGTGCACACATGAAACCAACTAAATAAAATGACAATGAGGTTAAATGTAACTTACTATCCCTTTTTTATTGATTATGTCTTTATGATTCAAGATAAGCATCCGTGTACTAACTACACTTGCCAAAAGAGCCAGACCTGTAAACTATTCAGCTATTCTATACTGCTCCCTAGTGGTAATTTATGTCTGGTGCAAGGTTGGGGTGGTATCCAAAGCTTTTAAAAGCCAAACGGAAGACCATGAAGCTTTGTGGTCACTCAAGTGTCCGAATCTTGATCTGACCCCAGGAAATAAAAGATAATAATAGAAAGTGGGTCAATGTGGATGGGAGTAACTGGTTTAAAGAGCCTCGGTAACTGTGTCATCACTGCGTGACCCCAGTTTACTGTCGCAGTTTCAACATTGTATTTTGTTAAAGGCCCCACTTGTGCAAGGGTTTTTACTCAGTAGAGATTTCTGTGGGCAATGAGCATATTTAACTAATTGCGGTCGGATTTTTGTTAAGAAAAGACCACTTTCCAATTTCCCCTCGGGGATGAATAAAGTATTCTGATTCTGATGCCCTTGTGATGGCCTGGCGGCCTGTCCAGGGTTGTCTCCCCGCCTGCTGCCCAATGACTGCTGGGATAGGCTCCAGTATCCCCATGACCCTGAGAGCAGGAGAAAGCCGTTTGGATAATGGATGGATGGATCGATGATTTCTATGATCATTCCACTCCTGAGAACTGAAAGGTTCTTTCTGAAAAGAAAATATATTTAGACTAAAACTAAAAATGTGACTAGGTAGTGCATACTTGTTGTCTATTGACTGTGTACTCTGCTTCAGCTGAATTCAGGGCTACTACAAATTTCGCAGGTAATTTGAATTATAAGCAGAATATTTATA